>NC_056733.1:859060770-859094795 GCF_019279795.1 Protopterus annectens | reverse complement strand
TTATTTATACCATATAAGGAGGAGAACAAACTGCACAAGATGAACAGAGAAAAGATGAGATACTCTTGAGATGCAGACACTAACAAGGACTGAAAGAAGGGGATTTATATTGTATAAAGAGGGACAGCAAACTGTACAAAAAGAAGAGAGCAATAATGAGATGTGTGGATGAGACACAAATACTAACAAGAAGACACACATAGAACACCTTATCTGAGAACAAAGTAAGAGCAGATGGAGGAAGTATACAAGAGATGGAGGATAACAGTACTGAACTTATTAGAAATGAACAAACATAATGGAAAGAGTAAAATAACATGCAACAGATGTAAAAGGAAGAAAATAAGGGAAAAAAGATAAAATGGAAGGTAAAAAATAGACAGAAAATGTAAGGAAGATAAATCATTACAGGATAAGTGGATAATACATTAAGTTTTGGAAAACACAGAATGACACCGGATAATGATGGAATGTGGTAGACATGTTATAAAGAAATGTACAAGGGTGAAACTATATGTATTGGAAGAAAAAATAAATAGTTAAAGTTTTAAATGAGAGGGAAGAAACCAGTGTAGGGTATATATAAGGATAATGAAATTCTTGTGGAAAGTAGGAGATAAATGTGAAGACCAGTTACATTAAATAATGCATTATATAATTATTATAACCATTTTAAAAAAGAAAGATTTGATTTGGATATGTGTAAGATGGTTCTATATCTTATCAGCAAATGGCCACATTGTAGAATGGCATCACATCAAAAAGGCAATCTTTCAACCCCCCCCCCCGACTAATTATATATACCATCTCAGAGATTGTACTACAGTGGGGAAAAAGGACAAATTTCTTGATTCCACTATAAGATGATCTCAGAATGGTTCGACAAACTGCATTTTCAATGCAATGCCATTTGACAATGTGGCAGTTTGCTGACATGGTATAGACTAAGTAAGATGATAGGAGAAGCATTTCTTGTATCAAGGGAAAGGAAGTTAGATGTATGTTATTTTAATAAAGCTAGTGGTAGCATAAATGAGGAAGATATAGAAGGGGAGATGATTATGTATGACGTGAAGGCTTTTGACAATGTTTTACATTTACAGATTTCAGAAAATTTTACAGGCGTACAGCATCAGAAAAAGACTAACTTTTTAAGGGGGAATATGGCAATATCTTGGTGAAGGCATTAGTGAATAGGTTGTTAAGTAAAACAATAAACATGAGCAAAGGTATAAGGCAGGGGTGTCCTATAAGTGGGGGATCTTTAATGCTGTAATTAATACTGTAATATAGAAAGTAAGTAAGTAAAACAGTAAATGACACTATGTTAAAATGGGTCTACTTTGTCCCATCGAAATTTCAGTTTGTAGAAACTGAAATAAGCAATCCCAGTTCAGCAAAAGTGCATTTAAACGAAAATGCACTTTCACGAAAGTCAATACACATAAAAAACAGACACAGAAAATTTTACAGGCGTACAGCATCAGAAAAAGACTAACTTTTTAAGGGGGAATATGGCAATATCTTGGTGAAGGCATTAGTGAATAGGTTTTTAAGTAAAACAATAAACATGAGCAAAGGTATAAGGCAGGGGTGTCCTATAAGTGGGGGATCTTTAATGCTGTAATTAATACTGTAATATAGAAGTAAGTAAGTAAAACAGTAAATTACACTGTTAAAATGGGTCTACTTTGACCAATCGAAATTTCAGTTTGTAGAAACTGAAATAAGCAATCCCAGTTCAGCAAATGTGTGTTTAAATGAAAATGTACTTTCACAAAAATCAATACACACAGACAGACAGAGACAGACAGAGACAGACAGAGGCAGACAGAGACAGACAGAGACAGACAGAGACAGACAGACAGAGACAGACAGACAGAGAGAGACAGACACATTCATGCAGGGGGGGAAAGCTCCCCTGCACTCACCCCCACAACTTTATATATATATATATATATATATATATATATATATATATATATATATATATATATATTCTAACTCCGAGATCGCATAAGTGGAGAAAAGGGAATATTTCCTTAACCTCACTGTACCACAATCTATCAAAACTACTTGGTGATCAGAGTTTCACGAAAGTGCATTTTCATTTAAACAAACTTTTGCTGAACTGGGATCGCTTATTTCAGTCTCAAGAAACTAAATTTTTGATGGGTCAAAGTAGACCCAATAAACATATTGAGGAAGTATAATTGTCAATAATAAGTACAGCAGATGACTTAATTCTTATGGTGAAGAAGAGATTGCTGGTGAGAGAGATATTAAAAGCAGTAGTGGGCAAATGTCATATGTTAGGTGAAGATTAGGGAAGGAGAAATCTAAGGGGGTAGGAAATAAATTAAAGCTGGAGCTGTATTTTTTCAAGAAGTTCAATTTCTTTATTGGGTTTATATGTGGAAAGGAAGAAATGGTTTATAGGCATGGCAAGAAATAATGGAAGAACAGAACAATATAATAGGATTATGGAAGATTTGTAAGTTAACTTTTAAAAAATCAAACAAATTTGATGAATTCTGTTTAAGAAAATTGTATATATAGAAGAAATAAATATGTTGCCAAAAAGTGCAGAAAATGAGGTAGTGTAAACTATATTTATTGTAATGTGGGATTCAAAGATCAAACTTATAAAGAGAGTAATTTTATATAATAATGTAGGGAAAAAGAGGCCAACAGATGGAAAGTGTTGGGAGTAGGGGTGGGGCTGTAGGTGAGGTGTCAGCTTGGGGAAGTGGTCTAAACTCGGGTTAACAATTGCTAAGGGTGGCCCTGGTTGAGAAGTATGTCTCCACCCCCCCCCCCCACCACACACACACACTCCCTTTTCTGTTGCAATCTTCAGACCTGAGTGCAAAAAGAGGAATGAATATGCCCTAAGTTCAAGTCTATGATATTGGAGTTTGTATACATAAGCAATAGGTGATGTAATGAAGGGGGTGAAGGTGTAGGATGCTACCCCATGCAAAAATAATTTAATGGCATTAAAGTAATTTTATAGATTGGTCATCAATTTTATGCTATTCACATTTTATTGTTTGTATTCAGGGGAGACTCTCAATTACATGGT
Source organism: Protopterus annectens (assembly GCF_019279795.1). NCBI lineage: Eukaryota > Metazoa > Chordata > Ceratodontiformes > Protopteridae > Protopterus > Protopterus annectens. Next base: position 859,091,710 of record NC_056733.1, on the reverse strand, counting down.
CTCAGTGCAAAAGCTTTACTATGCTTGGCTTTTCTTCATGTTTGTTTTGTTCATCTGAAATAATACAATATTGGAAATTACACTCAGCAAATTATATTATGACAATCATTAAATTTCAATTTTCCTAAAAACAAATGCATGTAAATATGAATTACGTTATCAAAAACAATCTCAACAGCATTCCTGTCCAATTATTTTCAGCCCTGATGCTGATTTAAGAACCATGCTTAACACAAAGCAGATATTTGTAGAACTGAAAGATATTACAAAAATGTGGGTAACATTATACATTTTGACCCTTATGCATCGTTTGGTGTAAAAAGAGTGAAAATCTTTTTTTTTTTTTTTTAATCTAGATGCACGGTCATTTTTCCTTAGTAAGGTAACATCAGTATTTTTTATGATTAAGACCAAGACAAAACATTCTAAAATAAACATAATGCATACTTTAATACATACCTGAAGATCCGTCAGTCTTGGCCTCTGTAATGGGTCTGATAGGCTACACACAGTATCCTTTTGGGAGGACAAGTAGCACTTTCTGCCAAAACAAAAACAGTTTAATTTTAATTATATGTTAAGTTCTGTGTATATTGCTGTCGTAATTCCCAAACCACTCATTGTGATGGAGGAGAAGAAATGCATGACACAGTGCATAATAAATTAAACATAAATTGCAATTACTTGCTCTAAATCTTGGTGTTAAAATATATAGTTCCAGTCCAGGTTGCTATCTGTTATGGGATCTTGTGATGTGGCAGTTTTTATCTTCCAAAATGCAACCCAAAGCTGCCAACTAAAACGAAACTCTTGATTTCAAAGAAGCATTATTCCTTATTGTAAATGGAATGTAAATAACACTGTAGTGGGTAAAGTCCAAGAACCACCATAAATTTCATTATGCAGTTTATTTTTATAACTTAAAATTTAACCAGAGCAGCCTGCAGTGAATGTAGTCAGTAGGTAGGTCTAGTTATGTTGTTAAGCAGGGCTTGCTGACCAAGGGAGCCCGCAGGATTTTTTGCAGGGGGGTGCAAACCCAGAGCCCCACCCACATAGCTCACCCCGCCCCCTGCCAACACAGCCCCGCCCAAGTCCACCCACCCCAAGCCCCGCCCACACGGCCATTCCAGTGTCCCATTACTTGGCTATTTCTCCCCATTTACTGTAGACACTGTTCAAATCTGTGTGCATACTGTTTTATGCTTTAGTTCTACAATGATTACAAGCAGTTGGATTTAATTTACAACTTTTATTTCAAACATTATAGCCCAAACACTGAGACATTTACTAATCCTAAACAAACCAATAGTCTTACAATGAAAACAGACTTGGCATTAAAGCTTCTCTACTTTTGAAACTCACATTCAATGAAACAGCATTGAAACCCACATTCAAAGAAAATGCATCTGGCCAGTGGCAGGTTATTTACCTTTGAACTGTTTTCAAGCAATAGGCTCCTTGCACACCGTTAGGGCCATGCAAAAGTTATTTGATTTACCTGATTGTATTAATTATAATATATAATTTAATTATATCCCTTGTATTATACAGCAACACTTGTTTGAATGTCTCTGCTGAAGTAAAAGTAATCTGAATAATTCCACATTAAAGATATCTGAAACTAATGAAGATGTTGTTGCTAGAAAACAACTGTATATTTCAGTGTTTCATCTACAAATTCAGTGCCTGCTGCCGTCAAAGAATAAATTGCCTATGTTAAATTAAAAAAATGGTAAGCTGGTATATTGCAATAGAAAATGGATGATAAGCTGAAAAACAGGTTCATAGTTATTAGGCATCTCATCCAAAGGAGGACATCCTGAGGACTGCAGCATACAAATGTTTTGACATAGTGTCCTGGGTGTCAAAAATTATCGGTTTAGTTTTGTTTCGGTAGATAACTCACGATTATAAAGGAAATGGTAGATGTTGTATTTGTAATATTTATTCTTGACATAGAGTAAATTTTACAGGCTTCTTTTTCAGAAGGACTAAAAGTCTGGGCATTACTTTCTTGCATTAATGTTGATCTCCTTGAAACTGATACTTTGGGAGGGTGGCCTAATGGTTAAGGTGTTTGCCTTACAAGCACAAGATGCACGGTTTGAGTTTCACAAGGGATAATTGGCTAGGCTTAAAATGGCTCATAAGGGCAGTTAGCTTAGTACTAACCTATGAACCTATGTATATGCTGTAGGAATAGAACCTCAAGCCTTTACATTAAGATGCAAGTATTCTACTTGTGGTGCTACTAACATAGCTTTAAAACTTTATACCACAATAGAGATACCATTTGCTAAACAAAACAGTTGCACATTGTAAATAGACTTGGCATGAGCAGCAGTGAACTTAGCTTCCCTTAAAACTCACAGTTCCTTGAAAATGCACTTGAAAATTCCACCTGCTAACTCTAACTTGGGCATTTCACTTTCTCTCACAAACATACCACACCCCTCAAGGCCTCAACCTTAGTGCAAGAAATCTGGACAAAGCCTAAAATAAATAGGGACAGATTATAAATATGGCTCTCAGAAACTTAGAAAATTGCAAGAGTAACAGGATTTGTGTTGGTATGCATTTTTCTAAATGATATGACATCTAAAACTGAAATGTCTCATTATTTAGCAACTTCAATCCTTTTTAGGAGGAATATGGGGCAAAAATCTGGACAGCTGAGGGGTATGCTACCTCCCTCTTATACACACACCAAATAATTCTGGTCATACTTGAATTAGTTCTAGGAAGGTTGCACTGAACGGCACCGTGCTTGAGCTGAAGTGGGTGAAATCCTGGTAGCCAGTGATAACTGATCTGCAGCTCAGCAATGTGGAGCATTAAAGCATTTTTAGCAGAGCATTGCTTCATCACTACCTATTGTGTTTGCACATAAGCTGTAGTTATTTTAAACATTTGCCTTTTTTGATTACTACAGAGTACATTTACCCACCAGAGCTATTGTGTTTTGACTTCAGTGTGGAGCTAGTTGTTGCAGGGCTTGGCTTTTAAGTAAGGTAGCAATGCTTATTTACCATATACCATTAAAGCCACCCAACTACAAGTGTACTAACACACAGACACTGCTATAAGACACTGGTCTCCAATAAAGTGTAATGAGCTTCTGAAAATACTGTAATCCTGTCCTTTTTACAATGAATATAAAATACTTCGAAATAAGGTAAAAAAGCTCATAATCTTCGACCGACAAAACTACTTTTCCACACTTCAAAACAATAAAATCAAACCCTCAGAAATTTTGGAAAGGTATCTCTACTCTACTTAACCCCAGCAAACCAGATACCCCTACCCCAGACCCAAACGCTCCTGACCAAGACTTGGCTACCCAATTTAACTCTTTTCATTGAATCCATTTCCAAATTAACGTCATCTTTCTTTAACACCACTACATTCTCCAAAACTCCCTTACCATCCCCAGCCATCTCTCTACCCTACTCTGCTACTACTTCCTCATTCCCATCTGCTAACCCCCATCTCTCCACTCCTTCTCCTACTCCTACTTCATCAGCTTCATCTGCCCCTAATTTTCCCTCTTCACACTCCTTTTTTCTCATTTAAACCTATACCCACTTCTACTATAAAGAAACTCCTTATGAAACTGAAGCCATGCACCAATGCTCCTGATAACATCCCTTCTTACTTTCTTAGCAAGGCTGCTGAAGCAATCGCCACCCTATTAGCATTTTAATCAACCGCTCTATCCAAGAATGTATAGTACCCCAAGTCTGGAAAAGGGCCTTTATCATACCTCTACATAAAGGTGGCAACAACAATGTTACTAATTTCACCCATCGCTATTCTGTCCCCCATCTCTAAACTCCTAGAAAAGTGTATCCAACTACAACTCCTTCCACATCTTAGATAATCACCTACTAACTCCCACACATGGATTCAGACCACATCATAGCACTATGACCGCCCTCCTCTCCTTCCTTGAAACTGTAAATAAAGCCCGTGACTCTGGCCAAATTGTTTCTACCCTACTACTCGACCACTCTAAGGCCTTTGACACTCTCACAGCCTGCTACTAACTAAACTTTCTAAACTTAACCTATCTCCCTCCTCCTTGAACTGGTTCTCCAGCTACTTATCTAACAGATCTCAAGCAGTCAAATGGAAAAAGGCCACCTCCTCATTTCTAAATACTCCTACTGGGGTACCCCAGGGCTCTATACTGGGTCCCCTTCTCTTCAATATATTTATAAATGATGTCGCCAACTCTATCCCATTCTCAGACATCACCCAATATCCCGATGATTCCGCTATTATCTGCGCTTGCCACCTCTATCCCTCACTCCTAAAACTGACTCAAGATGCTTTTACAACAACTGAGCAATGGATGAAAAGGAATCACCTAGCACTCAATGCCTCTAAAACCAAATTAATGTTATTCACCCCCTCTAAGACAACTTCTTTCAATATAAACACATTCCACATCTCTAGTCAAAATAATCTACCCCTGGAACTGGTGTCCGAGACCAAGTTACTTGGGGTCCAAATTGATAACCAGCTCAAATTTAACTCCCACCTACAGTTAAATATCAAGAAAACCCATCAAAAACTAGGTATGCTTTACCGACAAAATCATTACCTTACACCTGCTACCAAAATCACCCTCTACCTCATTTCTTATCCCCTCCCTTCTCTATGGAGCTCCACTCCCAACTAATCTACACACCTCTCTAAACACAACTTTCCTCTTGCTACGACAAAATTGTCAAGTTCGCTACCAGCCACAAGTCCTCCACCCACCACTGTTCCTCTCTCCAAAACTAAAATGGCTAGAGCTACCCAGTTATCTCACATATACTCAACTAAATCTTGCACATAAGCTCATTTTCAACCCCTCCCTTTGTCCCTCCCTTTCATCAGCCTTTAAAATGCACCTTCCTGCTAGAGTATTAAGGTCCAACAATCAAAATCTATTAGAAGTATATAAACCAACTCGTCCCCCAGGCAAAAATCTTCTGTCTTATGGCCTTGCACGCCTTTGGAACTCCCTACCACCTTCCATTCGCACCACCCCCAACCATTTTATATTTAAAAGATCTCTTCACTCACATCTAGTATCCCAGTGGGAATGCTCTTGCTCCCACCCCACATAACTAACACTTGCAAACTCCATCTTCCTTCTTCCTCTGTTTCCTCCTGCAACTTTCCCAATTACCCACCCTAACTCATACATATTATTATTCCTACAATAAATCGGAAAGAATATACTAGGCCACACTTCCTAAGTATTGCTTCCCTAATACGTTATTACTTCTCAGTACTTTTGTGCATTGCTTCCTAATATGTTATTATTCCTCAGTATTGTCATGAAATGCTTCCAAATGTTGTTATTTCTCAGTGCTTGTGTGCTAAATTTCCCTTTAGTCTGTATTACCTATTAATTTCATCACTAGATTGTACTCACTCTAGTTTTTGTTGTATTATTTGCAAATTGTTATTTCTTGTATGATTAACTTCTGTGTAATTGTATAATTTGTATATCTATTAATAACCTACTTAGTTTTGGAGCTTTTCTCCAGGACTCCATTGAAAACGGGTTCATTTGGCCCAATGGACTATCCTGGCAAACCAACTGCAAATAAAATAAATAAATAAAATACTGTCATATGCATTTCAATACCAAAGGCTTATACATTATCTAGTCATGTAAATATTCTCTGCATGGCAACAACGAAAAGGCTTTCAATACTGGTAATTCTTTAACAATATACTTACTAAAGCTTACTTGCATCTTACAATGTCCGACAAGCTTACTAAAGCTTACTTGCATCTTACAATCTCCGACAAGCTTGCCTGATGTTCATTAAACCATGGCTACTTAAACAGAGCAACAGGGCACTGTGACAGCATACAGTTCCTGAATAAGAAGCATAAATCAACAGTACAAAAATCTGATAGAAAACCAGAACATTTTGCAAAATCAAAGACAGATGAAAAGCCACGGTTGTATTTGTGATCTACTTTGAATGGGGGAATAGCCTGCACACTTACACTGCATAACTGCTCCTTGCCTTCCATGGACACATCCAGAGCCACTACAATGGAGGGTGGGGTGCAATAAGTATGTCACAATTTGAAATGTCTCTGGCTGACAGTGATGGATCTGACACTCATACCTCTCAACTTCAGAGCAAGAAATCTGGACAAAGCCATACATAGAACTAGAAGTGGGGCACAAGCCCAAAAATAAGGCCAATTTTTAAATATTGCTCTGATTAACTTAACTAGAACAGGTAGATCTTGCATTAGTACAAATTTTCTGAAGGGTATAAAATCTGAAACTCAAATGTCTGCCATTATTTTCTAACTTCAATCTTTAATGACTTGCCACTAATTTGCCAGAAAACCACAATTTTATGAAAAACGGACCAAAATGTGATGCAAAAATACCTGTCAAAAAAGGGACACCTTTTTAATATTAACAGTTAACTTGAAGCAGCTAACAAAATAAGAGCATCCACATGCATTTCTGAAATAAAGGTAATCTATAACTGATCATTACAGTTATATATAATTGTAAACCCTCCACATTTTCTTCCAAAATTGCCATTTTGGAGGAGGGATTATTAGGGAGAGCAACATTTTGAGCCAGAATTGGGGACAATTGAGATGTTTGGATATTCCTAATCTACAAAGTGATTTGCACGTACCTCTCAACCTCTTAACGCAGGAAATCTGAACAAGGCCAAATAGATTGGGGAACATACAAACACTACTAAAAATTGCTCTTGTATAAACTTAAAGGCAGTCTTGCATTAGCATGCATTTTTCTGAAGGTTATGACATCTGAAACTCAATGTCTGTCATTTAATGGCTTCATTCCTAAATGATTTGCTAGAAAACCACAAATTTGAGGAACAAACAAAAAATAAGCAGCAAATATCTATTCATTCTGCAAAGATATGGACAACTGAGAGGTATAGTTCAACCGGGGCCGTCTGAGTTTGCTACCCCCCTCACAAAATCATGGTCAAATGGAGCCTCCCCCTGCAGCCATTCCAATGTCCCATTCCTTGGTTATTTTGCCCCATTTATCATAAACACTAATGTGCATACTGCTTTACTTCTGCGATGATTTAGGATTTCATTTGAAAGTTTTATTTTGCATTTTACAACACAAACCCTAATACATATCTGTTAAAGCAATGCATTCTCACAGTGAAAATAGACTAACATTAAAACTTCTCCGCCCTTGAAACAGCACTGAAACCCACTTTCAGAGAAAATACATTTTGCCAATGGCAAATATTAACTCTGGGCTGTCTTCAAAATCATAGGCCCCTCGAACATAACATACACATGCTCTTTGATACACCTTCCTGACTGTATTACATTATATTCCTTGTACAATACAGTACAGTTGTTAGAGGGCATTTAAAATTTATTGTTTTGAACATTTTTCCAGTAAACAATGAAACAAAAAGCATCCACCAATGACAAAACTGCCCAATTCAGAACATTTCCATCATAAAAAGTCTACTCAAGTCCACCAGTATCAGTAAAAAATATACACAATCTCTGAAGAAGTAAACTCCACATTGAAAAAATTTGTAACTAATAAAGAGGTTGCTGCTAGCAAACACTTTATATGTCATTGTTTAATCTACAAATAAAGTGCCTGTTACCCTTGAAGAATAAATTGCTTTTGTTGCATGCAACAAAAATGAAAAGCTAGTAATACCGCAATAGGGAATGGATAGCAAACTGTTAACAGGTTCATAGTTACTAGGTATCTTTGCCAAAAGACTGCATCATCCACCCCTTTACAACACAATACAGCATCAGCAATGCATTTACCTACTGTGGGAGTAGAACCCACAGCCTTCAGCATCTAAAGCAAGTACACTATCTGTTGTGCTATTAACAATGCAAGCAGACTAAACATAAGCAGCACTAAACTTTTGCTCCCCTGCAGCTCTCAGCTCCTTGTAAAATCTACTCGACACTCAGCTGTATCTCTGAACTTTTCAGCACAAGAAATCTGGAAAAAGCCAAAATTTATTGGGGGACAAAGGCCAAAACCAGGGACACATTTTAAACATTGCTTGTATAATGTTTGAAAGTTGCTAGAATAAAATGCTGCTACCACCATACATTTCACTGCCACGTCTTGAACCCAGGGGACCCCATGCAAAACAGTCAGAGCAACATACCACTACACCAAATCAACTGTTTTGTGAAAGAGGAAGACTGAAACTTAAATAGCTACCATTTAGTGAATTCAGTTCTCACCATAGCACAGCTGTCAACCTCTTAGCACAAAATACCGGAACAAAGCCAATAATGGGTGACTACAACCACCAAACATTCAGTAAATTCAGTTCTCACCATAGCTCTCAACCTCTTAGCAAATAACACCCGGGCAAAGCCAGTAATGGGAGAATATAGCCCCCAAACATATTCAGTGAAATCAGTTCTTACCATAGCTCTCAACATTAGCAAAAACCTGGATGAAGCCAATAAATACCTGAACAAAGCCAATACTGGGTGAATACAGCCCCCAAACATATTCAGTGAATTCAGTTCTTACCATAACTCTCAACCCTAGCACAAAACCTGGATGAAGCCAATAATGGGGGGAATACAGTCCCAAACACTACCTAAACAAAGCCAATACTGGGTGAATACAGCCCCCAAACATATTCAGTGAATTCAGTTCTTACCATAACTCTCAACCCTAACACAAAACCTGGACGAAGCCAATAATGGGGGGGAATACAGTCCCAAACACAGGGATACATTTCAAATATCCATCTTGTACACTTAGAAAATTGCTAGAATAAAAGTTTTTGTTACCATGCACTTTCTGAAGAATATGAAGTCTGATATTGAAGTGTGTCCATTCTTTTTAACATTTGTTAACCAGGAAAGTCTGACTTTGAAAAAAAAAAAAGCTAATTTTTAGCAGAGGCCCGGAGAGAAACACTCCAGTCCCAGACAGCCAAGAATAAAACCAGAGAACATGTAGCTGTCAGGCAACAAGGACACAAATGCAGAAACCACAGATTTTATAAGGAACAGAAAAAGTATGAGGGAAAATCCTGCAACATTTTTACAAATGGTGGTGGATAGGGAATTCAGGCTCTTGCCACTTGGGCCCAAGGTACAGGGTTCAAGCCTTATTCTCTACCCACCACCATGTACACCTGGGGCATTTCACACACACACACACACACACACACACACACACACACACACACCTACCTCTGAAAGTGTCCCCGCTTGCTAGTCCGTTTCAGCTCTGAAAGTGTCCCATCCGTCCGTTTACTCTCGCTTGCTAGTCAGTTTCAGGTCCCATCTTCCGTTCATTTCCCGCTCACACACTTCTAGATATTCACGAGAGCGATGACGTCAGCATGCCCGCGACTGGACTGTTAGCCCAGACTTCTTTCTTCTTAAAGAAGAACGCACGGAAAAAAAAAAAAAAAAAAAAAACTTTTTTTGACATTATCTAGTCAGCCGATTCCAGGGGGGGTGCAAGTGCACCCCCTTGCACCTGCCTGCGGGCGCCCTTGTTGCTGACAGTATCAGAGATGCAGCTTTCAGAAAACATTTTGGTTTTTTCATCAACTATGCACCTGTAAACAGAGAACCTACCTATGTCACTTAATTTTTTTTTGTTTGTTTAGGACAATGGTGTAGTTTCATACAGAAGCACCCTGCACTCAGTTTAGCCAGGCACTACCACTCAGTCTGGTGTCATTAAGCACAGCCACCTTCCTACTCTCAAGACTTTACTTATGACCTTATTTGAACATTCAAGGATTGTTTTTATCCCTTGGGAAAACAAACACAAGGCTACTTTGGTTCGCATCATTCTGCTCAATAAGCTATTTTTGTGGAATACTTTAAGTGTATCCTTAATATATCAATTATGTATGTATTCACTGCTGTTAGCATTTTATTTAACTGGCAATAATGACCACAGGTATGATCACAGGTAAAAAAAAAATGACTTAAACAAGAACTCACTTTAACAGCAATATTTGTACTTCTGCAATATTCTCTTGCTCCTCAGTAAAAACATCCCATTTTTCATTGTTCTGCTGTTTTATCTATGTAGTAAGTGTTGCTTCATGGGCGGCTGCGGTGGTGCAGTGGTTAGCATTGTCGCCTCACAGCAAGAGGTTCTATGGTTTGATTTTCAGCTGGGGTGCTTTCTGTGAGGAGTCTGCATGTCCTCCATGTGGTCGCATGGGTTTCCTCTGGGTGCTCCGGTTTCCTCCCACATCCCAAAGACATGCTGTAGGTGGATTGGACACTCTAAATTGGCCCTAGGCATGAGTGTGTGCATACATGTGTGCCTTCCGTGGAAGGTTGGGCATTGGGCTGGCAACTCGACACTGTAAAACTCCACAGCCAATCATGAGCAGGTGATCCGCTGTGGTGACCCCTAACCTGGAAAAAGACAAAAGAAGAAGTAAGTGTTGCTTCATATGTATCACAATCTTGCTTTATCTTCAGTTAGAAGTCATTATACAGTCATTTTCTGTATTTTTCCTGTAACTGTTACATTTCACTGCATTTAATACTGATCCCATTTAACTAATAAGCTAGCTTGTCACTGTTCTGTATCTGCACTTCAGCTGCGCAGCTTTGGAAAATAAATACATGTTTGATGTTTTACTTTTTTCCCCAAATCCCCCTCTCATGGAAAAACAAGTCCTCTCTCTTGATAATGCAACCATTGATGTCACTTCTCATAGCAAACTATTAGGGGTGATAGTGGATGATAATCTTACATTTGACCTGCATATATAAAATTGCATAAGAAGAAATCATCAAAAACTAGGGATGCTTTACAGAGCCAAAAAATTTTATCACTGATGCAACTAAAACTACACTTGCCACTACTTGTCTTCTCCCCAGTTTTCTTTATGGCACTCCCATCTTTACTAACTTCCAGGCATCACAAAAATTACAATGTGAACAATACTATAACAATATTGTTAAATTTACAGCACATACCCCTTGCAGAACCCACCACTGTATAGCACTGAAAAGCCTAAATTGGTTAAAACTGACACATCAACTAACATATATTTATTTATTTATTTCAGTTTGATTACTGGGAAAGTCCACTGGGCCAAGAAGTACCCATTTTCAGTGGAGGCCCGGGGAGAAAAGCTCCAAAGACAGTACAATCAAGGTTACATACAGTAATGGATGATAATACAATGTCACAAACAGTTAAGAATATGTGAGATGCAGTAGTAGGCAATACAGAAAGGATTACATAAAATACAATCATGAAAAGCACAATGTCCAAGATGCAGAGTCTACAAAGAAAGAAAAAAAAAAGTAAAATTATTTTTTTTTTTTTTGGTTACATATGTACAGTATTTACATACTTGCAGTCAACTGAAAGTCAGCTAAACCATATAGGGGGAACAGAATGAAATTAAGAGAGTATATCGTAGATTGGTGCTAGAGAATAGAGGTCAAGGTGGGGAAAGTTTCTAGAATTTATATTGGGTGAAAGCAAGGACATTTCCATTTGGAGGATAAGTGTAAGAAAAGGTGGGTCTTGAAAGAGTCAGAGTTAGGGGTGGTCCTAAGAGAAGGTGGGGGGGAGTTCCATTTTCTACCAAGAGAGAAGGAGAGTAGGAGCTGGCCAGCGGGATGCTTAGGTTTGTGAATGGAGATTAGGTTTTGGTGTTCAGATCTCAGAGATCGGTTAGGGATGTAAGGGGGAAGGATGTTAGATAAGGCAGGGCATTTTTCTGGATAAAATATTAATTTGTGAGCGGCAGTTAGTTGGAGATAGTCAAGGTAGTTAGGGAGTTCTAACCAGTTTAGAGATTGTAGTGCATGGCAGTGGTGAGCACAGGTTTTGGATTTGGTGTCAAATTTAGAGATCTTATTATAGCAAGCTTCGAGTTTTGAGGTGTTGGAAGCAGAAAGATTAGTTAGAAGTGGGGCACCATAAAGGAGAGAGGGGAGGAGGTAGGTGATGGCTAAGGTATGCCTAGAGGAGTTAGAAAGAAATTGATTATTCCTGTAGAGCATACCTAATTTTTGGTGGGTTTTCTTTGTGTTTTGTTGAATGTGGAGATCAAATTTGAGCTGTTCATGAATGGTGATGCCAAGGAATTTTGCAGAAGGGACCACTTTTATAGGAGTGTTCTTTAGGCTTAGGACATTGAACGAGTTTTTGTTAAAGGAAGACGCCTTGGTAGGAAGGAAAATTAGTATTTTAGATTTATTGGAGTTAAGGGAGAGATGGTTTTGGTGCATCCACTTTTCAGTAGTGGAGAAAGCTTTTTGAGTTTTGGACAGAAGTTCAGAAGGGTTGGAGGCAGAACAAACTAGGGTGGAGTCATCAGCGTATTGGATGACTGTAGTGTCAGGGAGGGCAGTGTGAAGGTTATTTATAAAGATGTTGAAAAGCAGGGGGCCAAGGATGGACCCCGGAGGAACACCGGTAGGTGTGGGTAAGAAGGAAGAGGTGGAGGCTTTCCATCTGACAGCCTGAGATCTGTCTGAAAGGTAACTGGAGAACCAGGATAGAGTGTTGGGGGAGAGGTTAAGGTTGGAGAGATGGAAGAGAAGATGTTTATGGGAGATGGTGTCAAAGGCTTTAGAAAGATCTAGCAGAATAGTTGATACAAGAAGTCCGGTATCTCGGACACAACTTCTTACCACCTATAAAATTATCCAGCATCCATCTGACTGTCCAGCACTAAAACATATTCTACACAACCATGTTCCCAGTTGGTCATTGTGATCCAGTGACCAAAACTCCTGTCTGTCCACACATCTAACAAATCTGCTGGGCATTGTCTGTACTCTTACAAGGTTGCTAAGGCCTGGAACTCCTTATCTGTATCCGTCAGGTTTATACTCTCTCTCTCATCTTTCAAAACCACCCTGAAAGACTTCCTAAAATCTGTCTCTGTTCTTACTCAAATCCAAGATAACCTATATCCTTAAATATGAACAAAACCTTTTCATTCATTATACCTCCTTACTCTCCATTCTTCACTTCCTTCCTTTCTGATACCAAATTCTCTTTCTTGACTTTCTCTCTAAATATACCATAAGTCTGTTTTTCCTTCACTTCATATTTCATTTCATATTTCTGTTTGCCTAACTTACATTTAATTTCTCTACAGACTGTCTAAAATGTCTTTAAATATTAAATGATTTTCATGTACCTATACCTGTATAGATTCTTAACCAATGTTTTTATATTATGTCTAATTTGTTATAATTATTTAAACTGCAGATGTTTTTGTTTTTATTTTTGAAGATTGTGAAATTATTGTCCTTAAAATGTTTTGTAATAATTTGGAGCTTTTCTCCCCGGACTTCCGCTGAAAATGGGCTTCTTCTACCCAGTTGGACTTTCCAGGTAATCAAATGTCAGTAACTAAATAAATAAATGTTGATGGCTGATAGATTACTTATTACTTGTTTAACTTGAACACAAGGTAGCATTAGCTAGTGCCTTCTATAACTGCAAAGTACTACAGATATAACACATGCAGAAGGCAGGATCATTTTCCCATCAAAGCTGCATAGTATACTTTTCTCCTTTCTGTCTCATTCTGTTTATCCTCTATACTCCTCAACATAAATGCATGTGTAACTTGATATAAAAGTTATGGCTGTGATGTGCTAAGTCCTATGTATGAATTCCAGTTTGCCAACTGTCTTGATTTAAGGCAGGTCAGCTAAAAATATTGCTGCTTCTCATTGATTGGAGGTATGAGAGCCTAGTGAGTTTACACTGTTAAAAAGTAAATTAAATAATATATCTGTAGATACATACATAGCTGTATCTCATCAAAACAAGGGTAGTTTCTTTGATGGAAAAAATACTGTAAGAGACTGCTAAATTCTCAACATTTGGACTCCTGGAAGTAGGCATCATGAATTGTGTTTAAAAACAATAATTCACTGTAATATTGCCATTTTAGTGTTCTAACCACATGTGAAAGTGCCACTTTGGTTTGTTCATGTTTGCTACTGACAATCAGAAAAATGTCTGTTTATGCTCAGAATCAAGCAATTATGATGGTATTGCCCAGAATTTTCTCCTTATACCACAGGACTTTGAACCCAATAATGAAATCTGTGTGTTGGGCTGCATTTCAGTTTAGGAAGAGAAGAAAAAGAACAGCATGAGAATTCAGTGCTTTATATAGAGGCAGAGGGACAGACAGACAGAAAGAGGGAGAGAATGATAGCTAGATATAGACATACAATAAATATATTGTATACAAATAGTAGTGTGTGTGCATTTTTCTGTGTGCATGTGTGTATATGTGCATGTATGTGCATGCGTGTGTGTGTGCATGTGTGCATGTGTGTGTGTGTGTGCATGTGTGTGTGTGTGTGCATGTGTGTGTGTGTGTGCATGTGTGTGTGTGCATGTGTGTGTATGTGTGTGTGTGCATGTGTGTGTGTGCGCGCGTGTGTGTGTGCGTGTGTGTGTGCGTGTGTGTGTGCGTGTGTGCATGCGTGTGCGTGCGTGTGTATGCGTGTGTGTGCATGTGTGTGCGTGTGCATGTGTGTGTGTGCGTGTGTGTGCGTGTGTGCGTGTGCGCATATGCGTGTGTGTGCGTGTGCGCATATGCGTGTGTGTGCGTGTGCGCATATGCGTGTGTGTGCGTGTATGTGTGTGTGTGCGCATGTGCGTGTGTGTGTGTGCGTGTGTGTGTGCGTGTGTGTCCGTGTGTGTGCGTGCGTGCGTGTGTGCGTGCATGTGTGTGTGTGTGTGCATGTGTGCATGTGTGTGTGTGCATGCGTGCGTGTGTGCGTGTGTGTGTGCGCGTGTGTGCGTGTGTGTGCGTGTGTGTGTGCGTGTGTCAGTTTATGTCTCTACATATGCATGAGCAAGTGTACATGCAGTGATAGTATAGTTATATCACCCAGTTCCATTGACTTACTAACTTAATTAAGGGCATGTCCTCTTTTAGCTTCTATGAATGCCGTAAATCTCTCTCTTTCTCTCTCTCTGTCTTTTCCTTTCCCATTGACTTCTGAGAGTACATCTCTGTCTAGCATGCACAGTCTGAAACAATCTGGTCATGTGGGACCTCTTATACATCTACAAAATTAATTACATCCTAAACACCTGCTCAAGAGATCTAAACTCCCACCAAAACATAAACAGGACCTGTTGGTGAGATAGATATCTGTCACGTCTAATTCCTGTGTTATGAAACAGACTCTCCTTGGATGTAAAGCAGAATAGCTAACTGACCCTTTTTAAGAATAACCTGGACAATTGGATGGGCAATCATAAATACCCCCCAGTCTGGCCCCTTAAGCCCTTATGGAAAGGGGTTGAAACTAGGTATAATGTACTTTATTGCAAAAGGGTTTGATATTATTTCACGTCTTGGTAAATTTTAATTTAAATCCTGTAGCCAGGCTACAAATGGCCACAATATCAGCAGCTTAGTGTTAGCCTATGAACATATAAATCTTAAAACAACAAACTTTAGCCTTTGCATGTAATGCATATAGTATATTGACAACATGGTATTAATTTCCAGTAAAACGGTCCTAAAGAAAGGATGGCATTCTAATTCTATTATCAGTTGTGTTATAATTATATAAACATGATCATGATATTGTACCATTGTACAAGCCTCCAAGTTAAATGTATACAACTGTGTCAATGCAAGCAGAACCAGAATATACAACATTGGATTTATTGCAATACAATTGCCAGCAAGTGATTTTATCTATATTTGTACAAGATTCAAAATTCTGATGAAGTTTTATACAAATACAACAATGTCAGAAACCAAGTTATGCAGAAACCTCTACCTTTATTACAATTTGCCATGAAATATTTTTGATTCAAGTTATACAACACTTCATTATTATTTTTGTTTACATTTTGTATCTTAAGATGCTTATAAGCCTTTTTATTTTATTAATAAAAGAATATTCTGTCTGTCTCAGCATCTGATTTTTCTGCTGTGATTTTCTGAACATTTTGTCTAGATTCAATTGCAGTCATATTATACAGGTTTGTCCTGTTTGTTTTAGCTAGCAGTGTACCAATATTCATTGGAGGTGAAAAAAACTAAGATCATTAGAAATCTGTCCGATTTTCGGGCAGGCCATGTTTTTATGTGGCTGCGTACTGGACAGACCTCTGCTAATTATTCTGACAGTAATGTTCCTGTGTGTCATAATGTTATTAGAACTGCCTCAGTGAATGACAGGCCTGCCAGAAATGTTTCAATGAATGTACCAACCAATGTTAATGCTGCACTTGATTGTGTTAAAGGATCAGGGTACATTTCACACAATAACATTGAAAAGGAATCTATAGGTTTGACACCGAGACAGGTTTGTTCTTGTTTAAATGCTGGTGAAACAAATGTTAATGTTAACATATCTAATGAGGCTTCCAATATAGATGGTAGAACTGAACAAGGTATGGTTGTGACATCACATAATTCCCAGACCAGTCCTAATGTGGAGGTTATTGTTAAGGATTCGGTTAATTTAAAGTCTAGGAATATGAATCGTGTTGTCAGGCCTAAAGATAAAAGTAGACCTGTAACTCAGAATGAAGTTTTGGATGCTGCCTTTGTGGGCACTGGTGGTGATCTCCCTTTTCCCCTACCCGTCCGGATGGACAGGACGGGGGGAGGGGTGAGGGAGGTCAGCCAGCAGGGGACGTTACAAATGGAAGTTGTCAGGGGAGTATTACCCCAGTCAGACTCTGAACAAAATGTGGGGGAAGACCCAGAGTCATTGATCTTTAATATTTCTAGCCATTGTTTGACTCCGTATGAATGCAGTGTTTTAAAGAAAGGTTTAAATTTTATACCAACTTGTAATAATAACCTTGTTGACACTGTGCTAGATTTAAAAATTTTTTGTAGGGATATTATGTTACGTCTGATTTATGGTGGATCCACACCCACTGATAATGAAGTAATGGGACCATGGGTTCATTTGAGAAAACCTAGTAGTTTTGTACCAGCCAACCACCCCTTAGTTGAAGCATACTTTAAATTGACTGAGGAGGACATGCTTTAATTTTATGACAACAGGTGTCATTCTAATAAACCCCTTAAATACAATCTCACCTATCTGGAGAGACAGGTGTTGCGCCATCTCCAGGACAATAGTTCACTTGTCATCCGGTCTGCTGACAAGGGTGGACTCATAGTAATTATGGATAAATTTTTTTACGAACAATCCATGAATGATATGCTCAGTGATACCAGCTTTTATAGTGTGATTTCTATCTCTGAGGTACATAGGATTATTTCCACTGTAGGTAATGATATTAGAGATATTTATGTAGCTGGTCTTATTACTGATAAATTGTTTGCATTCATGTACATTGATAATCCCCTGATTCCCATCATACAAGGGTTACCTAAAATACATAATCCAAGGAACCCACCCATGAGACCAAGTGTTGCTGGTGGAGGATTGGTGACAGAACCATTGTCATTGTATGTGGAAAAATTCCTCAGACCTATTATCATTTTGAATTCCACTGTTTTAAGAGATTCTAAACCGTTTTTGTTAGATCTATAGGATTGCGTCCAGGGGTTAGATGATATCAGTGGATTAGCATTTGTCACCCTTGACGTTCAGTCACTGTTTACTATGATACTGAATGATCTAGGGATAATCTATGTACAGAATTATTTATCTGTACATAGTGAATATTCATCTAAACAGATTGATTTAATCTGTTTTTTTTAGAAACAGTTTTGAATAATAATGCTTTCATTTTTGATGACAAAATGTTTTTACAGAAACATGGCGTAGCTATGGGCACATCTTGTGCCCATAGCTACGCCAATATGTTTCTTGCTCAATGGGAGATTGAGTTGCTATTTCCCCTTACTGAATTCAGGAACAACGTTATATTCTACCGATGTTTCGTGGATGATTTATTCATGTTATGGCAAGGGTCACCTGAAGAATATTTGCAATTCTTTGGTATTATGAACAACTTGACTGCCTTAGATTCACATATCACATGTCATATACATGTATAGACTATTTGGACATTTATGTAGAGAAATTGAATAACAACATGATTAATACAGGGCTTTTCCGTAAAACATGTCATAGGAATGCATTCCTATTTAGATCCAGCATGCATCCTGGATATATTTTTAAGAATCTTGTCAGGGGGCAGAGTATGAGAGCCTCCAGGCTGAATCCCTTAATGGATGGCTTTCTGGATGAAATGAATAGCTTGGAAAAGAAGTTGTTGGATCATGGCTATACCAAAGATGAACTTGACAGACAATGGTCTGACCTTATAGGTCTTAGGTCAACCAAGGCACGACCATATTTTGGACCAACTTCAGATACCACATATTCTAATGTAAATAATAGATGTAGTCACACTAGAATTCCATTGTTTTATACTGGTGACTCTAGACAAGTCACTGAGTTATTTCATCAACATTGCTCTATTCTTCTTGTTGATGATGAAATAAGCAATATTGTAGGCAGTCATCCTAGATTTCGGTTTAAAAATTATAAAAATATAAAGAGGATATTGTGTGTTGGCAGGACTAACACAGGGAATTTATTAAATGGTCATACTGAACCTTGTGGGTCCTATAATTTTTGTAGTTATATTAACACATCTGATGTTTTCTTTCACCCAGATTTGTTGAGGGAATTTCGTTTTAGGGGGTTCAGCAATTGTATGACTCCTAATGTTTATCTGGCTGAGTGTGGAACTTGTGTGGCATTTTATGTGGGTAAGACCAACAGATCCCTACGTGATAGAATGAGAGAACACATCTATCACATTAGGAAGGGGTCCCCACATAATGCACTATCCAAACATGTAGCTGAGTTTGGGAACACTCATGTTTTTAGGTTCAAGGTGATAGAGATTGTTACACCGAATATTAGGGAAGGTAATATTATAACATATACTGAGTACAGGGATGCCCGCTGGATTATTCTTCTGTGGGCAGACAGAGGAAAGGGATTAAATGAAAGGGCTTCAATCAAACCTGTTTTAAAGAAGAGGAGGTTATGCAGATGAAATCAAGTTTGATACCCTTGTTCAAGTGTTTAGGTTTTATATAGATTTTTATATATATATATATATATATATATATATATATATATATATATATATATATATAGTATATAGGTTTTAATACAATATATTATTATATACACATTTTTGTTGTTTTAAATATGTATCTGTAGTATGCCTATGCCATTTTAAATGTATATTGGTTGATTGATTAATTGACATTTTTGAATAGGGACCGTTTTATATAAATGGTAGTTAGTTTTTGAGTTATCTGGTCTGATGAAGCTCCCATGTGAAAGTGCTTACCTGATTGTACTCTGACAATAAAACTTGGATTTTTTTATCACCTTGGACTTGGTTTGTACCTGGACTTTATTGTCACCAGCCGTGCTTTACTCCGTTGGCTTTTTCATCCTTTGTTTTGTTTTTTATTCCTGTGCCTATGGAGGATTTACCTTGTGGGGTGCTGGCAATCTTTATTTTATTCTTGATTTTATTGCCATTTAGTTGCCTGTTAATGACTGCTAAAATAACTGTAAAACCAGGAGAGGGAAGGGTCAGTGAGACCTAGTGTTGCAAGTTCAGACAGGAACTATTAGTGGAACACTGTGTCAAAAGGTTTGGAAAGGTCAAAGAAAAGTGAAGAAACAAGTTTGCCCTCATTTCTATATTAGTTTACTATGTTGGTAAAGCTGAGGAGGGAAGTAGTAGTACTGTGGTTGGGCCTGAAACTGTGCTGGGTGTTGGAGAGAAGGTTGTGTTTGTTTATATGTTTCATAAGCTGAGAGTGCATACATTTCTCAAGCATTTTAGAGAGAGGGTGATAGGATAGCAGTAGGTCTGTAGTTTGTTAACTCTGTTGAAGTACCTCCTTTGTGAAGGGGTATGATAATGGAATTTTCCAGCTGGATGGGACATAGTTTTCAGTTACTGACTGGTTGATTAGAATGGAGGCTGGGAAGGTTAATGCTTCCACACCTATTGTGAGGAACTCAGTGGGAAAGTTATTGGCAGCTGAGGATGTTGCTTTTAACTTGGTTAGTAATTATTTTATGGTTAATTTTGGGATATGCTGAAAACTAATGTGTGTTGCTTTGAGAACAGATGGAAGTTGGAGGAGTGAAGTGAGGTGGTCATTCAGAAGTGACTGGATAAAATGAGTGTTGAACTGACTGGCAATGGACACTTTGTTGTTTGAAGTAGAAGGACAGAGTATGACTGGGGTGTGACATTTTATTTAGAGAGGATCAAAATAACTTGGGATTGTTTTGGTGCATTTTTTGGAGATTGCTATAGTATGATTTCTTGTCAGATTTAGCAAGGATCTTGGTACATCTTCTGAGATATCTATAATTGTGGTAGGCATGTTATGTACCATTCTTTCCATGCTTTATCACTTTGCAGCATGAGCTGTTTGGTCTCTTTTGTCAGCCATGGTACGGTATTAGATTTTATCCTTTTTGTCCTAACTGGTGCTAAGTTATTTAGTATATTTAGGAAGGTGCAATTGAAGTAAGCAACTGCTTCATCTAGGGGAATTACTCTTAGTACATTCCAACATTCCAGCTGTAGCAGGACAGGGCTGTAATAAATGTCTTTGTCAAATTTAGTTAAATTGCATACTCGTTTATACATTATTTGTGAGAATTATGTTGTTGTCAGATAACATATGCTGGGAGGTGGTCACTTACTGTATCTGGTAAGCAACCAGAAGAGTTTATATTATGGAGTCTGTCAGCATCCAGTCCAGTATGGACTGCCTGTTAATTCCTTTGCAGATTCTGGTGGTGGAGCTTATTAGTTGGGCAAAGACAAATAAGTGAATAGATCCTTGGGGCTGGTGCCGTTTATGGATTACCAGTCTATATTAAGGTCAGCTAAAATGAAGGTTTCTTTGGGATGTTGTCAGATATCTGGTGTAGGATATTTTCAGCTGTGGTATTGTTGTTGCCTGGTGGGATGTATATTGCTGAGATACATATAGATTTCTTTTGGTTGATTTTGAGGTATGCAATAAGAAGTTCAGCATTATCATATTTTGGGATATTTAGATGGGCTGGGGTTATATCTAAGTTGTTTTTTGTAAATAATATCAATACTATCTGCTCTTTTAAGATTTCTGTCCATTCTGAGTATGTTAACCTGGGGGAATAATTTCAGTTATTTCTTGTTTTAGCCAGGCAAAGTTATCTTACTATAAATACTTCTACTCTGGCTATTCTAGCTTCAGTATCTTACTTTTTCCCTTCCACATCTGCCACTACTTTGCTGACCAGACCCCACCATGTTCTCCTCTCTCTATTTCATTCCCATATTTACCCATGACATTCTACTCCTCCAGTTCTTTTCCTAGCACCTTTATACAGAGCCTGTCCTCCTTTGATGTCATTTCCTAGTGAGAGCACAGCTAATGAATAAGAAGATTCCATCCCTAAACCTCTTAATTTTCTAAAACAAAACAATAAAAAGTATGCCAGATAAGAAAATCAAAGGTAAAGATAGCTTTGTTAAATGCAGTCTCAACACCATCATAGGTGATTTAGAAACTTCTCTCTGCTAGGAGGATGTTCATATCTGTACCTCTACTTAAACATGCTCTGTGATTAATGCCTGACCTCCCATCCCTGTGTTGACTTTG
Organism: Protopterus annectens; assembly: GCF_019279795.1. NCBI lineage: Eukaryota > Metazoa > Chordata > Ceratodontiformes > Protopteridae > Protopterus > Protopterus annectens. The sequence continues at coordinate 859,070,039 of NC_056733.1, read as the reverse complement.
CAAATTTTTCATGTCTACATGGATTTTCTCTGTGGACTTTCATTTCCTTCCTAAAAAGTTGTTTGTATGACACCAGTAAATTGTTCATCTGTATAAATCAATCTCTTCAAGTAAGCAATAAGTACTCCTTCTCAGGCCATTTGCACACACCAGCCATAAATGGATCACAACACAAATGCAATGTGTATGAGCAGCTTACAGTAGCAAATCAAACTGCTTATTTTTGGAAGGAAAGTGCATTACACTGAGTGCTGATACAGAAATGCCTGGAATATGCAGACTTCGTGTAGAGGGTGACTTTCCCTGTATTCTTATTCTCATAAATACTTACTGCTGAAAGATGGTGTCAGGGATTCCTAGATAATTTTCCTTTCCTGATCTTAGTTATTTTTAGGATGACAGCATGAAGGAGAAAACAATTATTTTATCTCTGGCAATCATATGCATGACCCACCTCTAGGGAACTTACAATACTGAAGCAAAAACCATAGTTTTCCTTCTGGTTTCTGAGTTATTAATACAATATACTGTTTTCTTTCTCTGAGGATCCAGAAACCACATATTATTTTGGAATGTTACATAGGATAATGTGCTTGAGCTTCTCCAGATTTCCATACACAAAGTCCTATATGATATCTTTGAATGCTATGTCACCCTCTGTTACTCAAAATACCCATAACTCATACTTGGACTTACTGGAGGCTCTCACCATTAAATCCAATACCATATTCATGGGCAACTTCAACTATCCCATTGCAAACTGGAATACATAGATGAACCCAAACTTACAGGGCTAGAGTTTCCTGGACACTGTAAACACAAACACCTTGGATTAAGATAGTCCATACACCCACTACAGATGCAAACATGCTTGACCTGGTAGTAACAAACATAGAAGAATACTGCACTATTCCCCCACTGTAGTGTCCACTCTGGTAGGGTTAGACCATAAAGCGGTCACCTTTGTAATAAAAATCAGTTCTGTGACACCGGCTAATCCAATAACATTTAGGAACTATTCTCAGGCAAACATCTGACTACTAAGTTATAACCTGTCAAAATTTCAAGCCTCTCCAAACCCTGAGAACACAGCTTGCCTATGTGGAATTGTTCACAAAAACTTATGTAATTATGTCAATAAATACATAGAGATAGCTTTGCCTACCAGAAATAAGCCCATAACTAACTCAAAAAACAATCCATACTGGTGGCATCCTGAAATAAACAGGTGTACAACAAAAGAAGATATCCCAGGCAAGATTAAAAAGTGCTGTACCTAGTGTGATACAAACACTCTCAACTAAAAGGGCAAATGAAGTCTACTAAAGTCACATTTGCGGTAAAGACAGCTTCTATGACAAGGGACAGCCACAAGGCATTCTTTAGCTATGTCCAAAACCTCAAAGGCAGCACACAGTGATGTGCAAAACTGATTGCAAATGAAGCCACATACAAGGAGCCAGAAGATATAACAAATCTACTAGCTGACAAAGCTCCCATTTTTACCCCCCAGCCTCACCCAGCCTCACCAGTTAATACCATGAAACAGGTCTCCCAACTATCACCAGGGAACAGGTCCTAGGAGCACTCTGTAGGATCGAAACACTGCATCAATGCTTCCTAATGATATCCCAGGGTACCTACTAAATAGCCTGAAACATGACCTATTAAGAAATCTGGAGTCACTGTTTAACCATAACGTACAGACAGGCTTTGTACCATGTGAATGGAGAACTGCACTGGCCACCTCTCTACTCAAAGATGGGCTGTCAACAGACCTTGGGAACTACAGACCCATAAGTCTGACTAGTTTCATATGCAAAGGCATAGAAAGAGTTATCATGGCAGAATTCTTTAAGAAGGTCACCAAGACAATGGATGAGGGCAAAATGGTGCATACTGCCTACCTTGGTCTGGATCAGGTATTTGATGCAATATCCAACTCTGGCATTGTAAACAAACTCAAGGATATAGGCAAAAACCTCTGTAAGATTCAGAAACTTAGGATAGAGGAGACCAACTCCACAAAGATGCTGGTCACTAATGGAGTCTGTCAGAACTCTCTGCTGGATCTGCTTCTTTTTGGCATATATTTCTCAGAAGTCAAGGCCAATGTCAAGGGCCTCTGGATGACCAAGTTCAGAGATGACTGCACACTAAGAGCAGTCAGAGAATCTCACCAAGATTCTAACATCCTACAGGAAGGACTAACACAGACAAATGACTGGTGCCAAAGCCAATACTTAAAACTCAAAGCTAAGAAATACATAGTTGTACTCTTTGAGAAGTCAGACATCCTAGGAAATTACCTCATTAATGGAACACCTGAAGGAATAGAACCAGTAGTCAGGTATTTGGGCAGAGATATAGACAGTAAACTGGCTTTCAACCAACATGTGTCTAAAGTAGTAAGGAAATCATTCTATGTTGCTCAATGTATGAGCAAGGCCATGGCATCTAGCTGTAAAAAAGTCATTGTTCTGCTGTACTCAGTCCTCATCAGCCCCATCATTGAGCACAATTACCCTTTAAGTACCTGACTGAGAACAAGAAAAAAGTAGAACATCCGAAAAGGTTTCTCACAAAAAAAGTATAGGACATGAATCAGCATATTCCACACAGATCACCTGAAAGCCCTGTCTCTGTACTCTATTTCCTACAGACTGTTGAGAGGTAATATATAACTGGCATACAAAGCATCCATAGATGCCACTCTGATGGACCTTTTGCATATCTGCAAAAAGAATAGCATCAGAATTACTTGATTTGGGGATTTAAAGTTGCTTGCAACATAAATAGGAGACTCTGGTGGGACAGGTATGTGTCTCAGAGAATTTCCCTTCTCTGGAACAGGATTCCCATCCTTGTGAAGCAGAGATTTTCCCTAACCCTTTTCAAGAGAAACCTGGACCACTGGATGGGAAATGGGAGCTACACCCTGAGTCTGGCATGTATGCCTCTAATGGATAGAGGCAGCCTGTAAAACTTGCCTCAGCTTACATAACCCCTGTCAAATAACCTTCAAGGTATATAAAATTGCAGGATACACTTGAGATACTTGGCTAGATTTATAAGGGTCCCAATAGTCATTAGCCTAATATACATTTATGAAGCTATAATTTTTCTAGGCCATCCACGTACCATTACCTTTCCCCAGAACTTCTTAGAACATGTCTTTATAACGTTCACTGTTTTTTCACCTATACCATATTCAAGAATATTCCACATTGACTCATGACTAATCTTGTCAAAAATGTTTGCAACATCATGTCAGAATTCTTGCTTCTTTATTTCCTTCTAGTAGAAAATGTATAACTTATTAACTTATTTAACCTATAAAATACCTTTTACTTCTCTACTTTTTAATGCTAAGATCACCATCATCTAATACCTGGTCCAGAATCCTCTGCATAATTGTTTGCAAAATTTTCATAACTGTTTTGTAATCCATGTTCCCTAAGGTTATCAGCATTCAATTCTTTATATCTTTTCTGTTATCTTTTTTTTCCCAATATGAATTTCATCAACTCACCACAGATTTGTTTCTTCTTTTATCTCCACTCTTAATGATTGATTTAATGTATGGTAAAACTTATTCTTTTATCTTTAATCATACCTTTACAAAAATTATACCCTAGTGCATCTGGAGCTGATGCTGATTTTTCTTTTCTTTCCATAATTATCTCTTGTAATTTGTTTACCTTTACCATTTTTCCAATTCTTTTCTTTACCTCATCTGCTATTTTTGTAACTTTCTATAATTTGTCTTGCAGATTATAAATGTGACTGACAAAATTCTCAACTATCATAACTTCTTCTTGGAGACAATTATTTTTCCTTTTAAAACAATTTTGTCTAAACATTAATAAATTAACGTTTTTCCTATTTTCATATAATTTTCTACCTAAATCATTTTCCTTTTACATCCTTTTTCAACTTTGAGCTCGTTCAAAATTTCTGCATATTTTTCTTATTCTCTTTTGTTTGTTCTCTTTCAACATTTAAATGTCTCTTTTTATATTTTATTTTCTATACAAACCACCATTAAGTTTAATTTCCATAATCCTCCCTCATGGTAATATGCTCATACCATAACTTCTCTTTTTCTTCTTTTAATAAATTAAAGTCTGCTGTCAACCTTTTTAGTAATTATCCTTCTCTTATAACATTTTCGTTATCATCCACTAAAACTCATATTGCTTTTATAATCAGAAAAATTTGTACTTTTCAAACCTCCCATTATTTCTTTCATAAGTTTTGAGTATAAAACATAATCTATTTCTGTTTTAAATATACCTGTCTGATAAATCCAGTTTCTTTTTCCCATAACATTAAATCACCACATTTAATAACTTATTTCATAACTTTAATGTCTTGAGTTATCTTTCCTTTTTGTTGCAGAAAGTTAAGGCTATGAGCTGTAGTTCCTGTGGGTACAATGTGTGTTTCCCTCAGCCCTCACTGTGACCTTAAGTAACTTAACCAGCCATTGCTCTTGGGTCAGTCCTGAAAAGGGACTGTGTGTCCAGTGATCCTACCTGGTTAACAAATAGGTATTCATTAAGTTGCAATTATAGTTTCCTATCATAAGATCTGGCATATTCACCAGGACAAACTTTTTTATCTCTTAAAAAATTTTTTTCGTCTCTTTTATATTGTCAGATAGAATGGGCAAGGGATTACACTCTGCATCTTTGTGCATCTCTAGGCATTACAATAAATTAAAAAAAGTCAAATTTACAATCCTCATAACAACTAGAATTCATTGGAGCCTGTTGGATACAGTTGCAGGTCTTGCTTCACTTCCGTTGGAAAGACTACAAAGGATCAGAACTCAGGTCAGCCACATTATCCAGAACAAAAGTATTCCAGCCAAATTGGTTCTGCAAGAATTAGGTTCGATTGAAGCCTCAACCACTGTAGTTCCTTTAGCTAGATATCACATGCGAATCCTACAATGGCTATTAGTCTCCCAGTGGTCTCTGATAGACCAGCCAATGTCACACCACATTTTGATTACCAATCACTGCAAACAAGAACTTCTGTGCTGGCTACAGTCCATCGAGGTTCATTTGGGCCATCCATTCATTCTTCCACAACCCCTAGTCATAGTTACCATGGATGCTTCCCAGATGGGGTGGGGGCATTATCTGGGAAGGACAGTCCAAGGCACTTGATCCCACCTGGAGGCCAATTTGCATATCAATATTCTAGAGATGATGGCAGTGCTGTTAGTGTTGCCAGCATTTTAGGATGCCCTTCCTCCAGTAACAGTAGCAATTCAGATGGATAACACATCAGTAGTCTGGTACATCAACAGACAAGGAGGAACCACTGTTTTCTCACAGCAATGCATATTCCAGACAACTCCAACATGATAGCAGACAAACTAAGCAAAACCATTCTCATGCCTCACAAGTGGTTTCTCAACCCTGTGGTGATGGAGATTTTTTTGTCACTGGGGCCAACCTTGCTGTGATCTATTTGCATCCTCTCTAAACAACAAGTGCAGCAGTTACTTTGCCCTAATTCTCTCTCTGGGAGGAGTCACCCAGAGACACGCTTCTCCATGACTGCCCCCCCCCCCAGTTTTCTCTATGCCTTTCCACCAACTCCTTTAATATCCCAGTTTCTAAGGAAAGCCAAGAGATCAAAGAACACAATAATACTCATTGCCCCTTTTTGGCCTCGACAAGTTTGGTTTCCCCTTCCTTTGGCCTCTTTTACTTCGGAAACCTTGGATGCTAGACCCAATCTTCAACTAGGAAATTGTATCAAAGTAAATGGGAAAAATTTGCAAGATGGGCCCTCAGTAATGAACTTGATCCTTACGATTCCTGTTCATAAAATCTTGAACTTTTTAGCTAACCTCTATCAAACTGGTTCTTCTATCTCTACAATTAAAGGCAATCTAGCTGCAGTCTCTAACTCCCATATGGGTTTTGATTGGTCATCCCCTTGTGTCACACAAACTTTGTAAAGCTTTCTAAAGGGAGCCCTAATGTTAAGGCCTCCATTTAAAGAGCCCATTGCTCCCCAGGATCCTAGTTCTCCAGTCCCTTACTCTTTCTCCTTTTGAACCATCAGCTACATGTAATTTAAAGTTTCTGATTTGGAAAACTTTATTTTTAGTGGTTATTACATCTGCCAGAAGAGTATCTGAACTTCAGGCTTTGTCCTGCAAACCACAAAGACAGGGTCTTCCTTAGGACTAATCCATCCATTTTTTACAAAAGGTAGTCTAAGAATCTAACTTCAATCAGACACTACAACTAGTAATTTCTCCAATAGAAGGGAGTATTCCCTTCATTTATTGGATGTCCACAGACAGCTACAATTTTATCTTCACAGAACAAAGAATCTGAGAAAATCTGACCAGCTATTTGTTGCCTTTTCGTTACTTTCTTTAGGTAACCCAGTTATAAAGGCTACCTTGGCAAAATGGCTCAGGGATTGTATTACAGTTATCTGCCAGTCAAAAGTGCTTCACCTTTTATGCCCACTCAACTAGAACAGTGGCAATTTTGGCGGTTTTTCATGCCGGAGGTTCTTTAGATGACATTTGTGCAGCAGCCACATGGTCTTCTCCTCATACCTTTATCACTCATTACAAATTGAATCAGGTCTCTAGGGGATGGGCATCATTCGGTTTGATGGAGCTTAGGAATATTCTACCGTGAAACCTCCCAAGATTCAGGTAACTGGGGACTCTGTCCCACAGTCAGGGATTACATGAAGATTGACAACATCAGATAAAGAAGTTATGTCTTACCATAAGGTTCCATCTGTGTTGTCAATCTTCACTAATGCTTGACATCCCCTCCCTTCTTCCTCCAGCCTGAGACTCTTAGTGGGTCGAATTCTCCCAGGACTGGCTTTCATATTAGGGACCCATATCTGGTCTATTCTTTTTATTTGTTATTTGTCTGCCACTAATTTAGGCAAACTTGATCTGAGGTAATTTAGAGAGGAATGTTATGGGTAGAGCCTAGCTCGAGAGTTTGGAAGGTGTAAGCTGAAGTAAATGGTTGAGTCAGTTCTGAGGCTCTAAACCAAGCCCACAGTGAAGGATTAGTGAAGATCGACAACACAGATGGAACATTATGATAAGACATAACTTCTTTTATCTAAATTGTTTAAACTATGATAAAGTTAAAAATGCTTATTGAAATGTTTTAATTTAACACTGGCAGCTTACAGAAACAAGCTTCATGAGAACAGGTGCAAGGCAGATTAAAGTGTATGTGATTATATTGTTGAGTTAAGCAAATATTTTCATAGGTAGGTGAGTGGGTGTCACCACATTTGAAAGGCTGGTAAAATTTTTGTTGAGGGAACAAGTCCTTAGTACTTTGCCTGAGGACATGAGAATCTGGTTGGCAGGCCAGGAGTGTAACTCTGCAGATGAGCTGGGGAGAAAAGGAGATTTCTACTTAGCAAGCAGGGTATCACTGCACAAATAGGGGATACCCAGCCAGTGCTGCACATGGTTATAGGGGAAATCATGGTGGGCAGCCTATACCATTCCAACAGTGTTCACCAGTAACAGAGGAAGCCACTATTTCAGGTACACAGCCAAGACCAAGGGTTAGATCTTTCAAATGTAACCAGAGAGGCCAAGTAGCATACAAATGTCCACTAAAGCAAGGTGGGTAATAAATGGTGAGGGAGTCAGCAAGTGGCAATAACAGCATGACAATAGTAAGTTGTCTGGAGACAATAGGGATACTAAATTATCACTAGAGCTTTTATCCTATCTTAGGGGATGGAAGACAGATCACTGCTAAGAGAGACATAGCCTCTCATATAACCATTGTGATTGAATGGGAAGGTGGAAAAAGAAGCAAGCAGGTAGGTGTGTTTGAGGATATCCTTGCAGATGTCTTGATAGGGAATTATTTTGATAGTGCTGTACCTTATGCATTTGAATTGTACTCATCTTATTTCTTGTTTTTTAATGAAAGAAAACTGTAAAAGTGAATATTTACCAACTAAGTTTCTTGTTGCAAGGAGCAACAGCACCTTAACTTCTCATTTAGATGTATCTGTAGTATTTTCCCTGCAATTTCTTGGTGTAGCACTAAAGTAAATGGAAGAACTATTGCCTGAAAGTGTACCAATTGTTGTTGTCCTCAGTATCCTGGATTTCTGTTTTCCTGCTTTGTGAATTATTGCCTTGTGTATGTCTACACTGTGCTGTTGTTAACTACAGTTGTTCTGCATTACTTTATGCATAGGTGTAAACACTGCTGTGTTCTTAGCTAGCAATGTGTGTAAGATACTCATACAATGGAAATTAATGCTAGGTATACTGTCTCTGCCTACCTGCATTCATTTTCTTCTCTGTACCCATGGCATTTTTGTATCTTGCTCTTTTCCTGAATTACTTGCTCATAACTAATCTCCCTCCTCTCTGATTTTATAGCCCTAGTGGATTTTTCCCTGTGGTTTTCTCCTGGCCATAGTACAGGCAACACAGGTTTGAGGACCTTAACAGATACCCTGCAACTCTAACTATCTGTCCGGAAACCACCATTTTAACCTTAAAATAATACCACTGAAGTATGTGTCTCAGTAAATAACTACTACATAAGCTAATATTTTAATTAATGCCAGACTTTATAAGCACAACAAGAATTTACAGTGTTTTTTTGCTAGTCATCATGAAAAGCAGACGCCAGCAGCTCCTATCCTTTCTCTTTGGTTACCCACTATCCTCATACTGTTTCTGTGTATATTCTCCTGTTCTGTACTTTACCCTTCCCTGAATTCATTTCTAGCCTCACTCATAATTGCCTTTCCTAGTGCACCTGCCCTATTTTATTGTCTTCAGACTCTTACATATTAATTTTTATGTTTTGTCTCTGCTTTTTAGCTGCTAGTAATACCTGTCTCTCCCTCCAAAGCCCTCTCTCTATTGTAGCTTATTTTAGCCATACAGCACTGGGTTTTGCTTCAAGTAATCTACTTGTGTAGCTTGAGGCCAGTTTCCTTTGTAAGCTACTTCTGCTCATATTTAATTTATTTTTTATTTTATTTCCCTTCTGGTGACTATACCCTTTAAACTTTATATCCCTCTGTCTCTCAAGCTAGTTTTTTCACTATCTTTTTTTCTGATTGTTTCTATGACTTCATCTTGACCAGGTGCTAGCCCTCCGCCTCCATTCACTCCCCTGTACCCTACCCTACCCCCCATTGCCACCCACCCCATTACAATTACCTTTATACCTAACTATCCCTCCCCTTCCTGGCTGTCCCACTAGCCACTA
>NC_056733.1:858918860-859060270 GCF_019279795.1 Protopterus annectens | reverse complement strand
CATCAGTATTTATTGGCATCAACACCCCCATTTCCCAATCTGTACATGGGGTTGGGGTGTCACATAAACAGTGACCCTCACCTAGAGCTATTGTAAACAGTATTTTTGAAAGAAATTAATGTCTGACTTCCCTGATTGTAAGGGAAAGCTGATGCAGGCAGTACAGAAGGTTGAGTACTAACTGTCACTGAATTTAATCTATAGTCCAGTATTTCATTCCCTCAGCCTTCATTTGCCTAATGTTTCTCATTGAGCAAGTCATTTAACTAGACAGTGTTTCCAGGCTGAGTCTGAAAAAGGTTCAGATAGATCAGTGCTCAACTTTAGTTAACAAATACAGATGAATAATGCCATAATCTTGGGAAGTATTGTGTAATCCATGTGTTAAGCAAAGCAAACACCTCAGCAGGATAAAGTGCCTTGGTAAACAAAAAGACAAAGCAGTAAAACAATTCCAAGGCACACCAATAGCCAATAATCCAAAGCTTCCAAACGAAAAAAGACCTTTATTGCAGCAAAACTTCTCCACACAGTAAGCGCTTTCACGTTGTATAAACGCTTCTTCAGACTTCAATAAAATGCATTGAATTTCAAGCCTTTATATACTATGGTTACCAAAGACTTAACCAATTAGTCAATTAAACAATGTTTTGAGTTTTTAAAGTGCAAGTGCTCACTACAAACAAATACATAGCAGAGACATATAAAATGCGTAGAAAAAATGCTTAAAAATGCTTAAAAACTAGATAGACAGCATAGGTGTCACATATATTTAAAAACTATAGTAAATATTCCATGTGACACATTTATCATTTAATGCTTAAAAGCCTTAGCTACTAAAAATGGTTTTAAAGTAATTTTTTCGTTTAGTCCGTACTTATGTGCTTGTAGTCTGAGGATCCATCTATTTTCAACCTCCTCAGTGCAATTTTTTATATTCCCTAACCTACTAGTGCTTTTTACTAATTCTAAAACTTTGAATTTAAAATGGTGTAAAGACCCTTTTTCCATAATATGTCTTGCTAAGGCATTGGTGGTGTCTTCTTTGCTAACAGCATATATATGCTCCCTTATACGCTCACACAGTAATGCGATTTGTTTTTCCTACATAATATTTCTGACAAAATTGACACTGTGCTAAGTAGACAAGATTTTAGATCTACAATCAGCATAGCTCCAAAAAGTGTAGATTCTTCCAGTGTGTGGGTGAGTGAAAGCATTGTCCTCTGCTATGAATCTGCACTGATTGCAGGTCCTGCATGGAAATGTTCCTGCTCTCTGTGACTTTGAATGTCCTATATCTGTTTTCTCATAGCATAAAAGCCTCTTTAGAGATCTCATATTCCTATATGCTATATTAGGTGCCTCTTCCACTAAAGTCTTGATTCTATCATCCATCACTAACATTTTCCAATTATTTTCTATGATCCTTCTGATCTGGCCATTTCTATTCGTTTACGGTATAATAAGCCTATTTTTCACAGCAGATGGCTTTTTCATGTCTATGATATTATCTTTTGTCTTGTTATAATAAAATGGTCTACCCCTATCTGTTCTCAAATTGTCACTTATAGCTAAGATGTCATGTACCACTTTCTTGTTGTATCCTCTAGATGTAAAATCTCTTTCTAAGATATCTTTCTGATTTGTAAAGGCTGACTCATTAGTAGTTAGCTTAGATACCCTAACTATTTGATTCTTAACTATATTCGAATAGATATGTTTAGGGTGCATACTACTACGATGAAGGTAATTGTTCCTCCAACAAGTTTTCCTGAACATTTCAGTATTGATGCCATTTGACCCCTTCGTCAACTGAACATCAAGAAATTGTATTAGTTCACGTGAGTGAGTACTTTGAAACTCTAGAAAATCAGTGGTTCCATTCAAATAGCAGGTGAATTCAACTAGATCTTGTTCTGTTCCTCTCCATATTAAAAAAACATCATCTACAAAATGACTATAGTGTAGTATATGCTCATTAAATAATAAATTGTTCAACACATAGGCATCCTCCCAATATGCCAACACTAGGTTGGCATAGGAGTTTGCACAAGGGGTTCCCATTGCAACTCCCTTTTTTTTGCAGGTAGTATTTATTCTTATACAGCAAGACGTTATTTTCGAGGACTATCTCAAGCAGGGACATCCATTTTATGATCTTATTATTCTCTATACCATTCTTAAGCAAGAAGAGTCTCAAATACTCAATACCAGTGCTGTTGGGGATTGATGTAAACAGAGATTTCACATCTAGAGTGACGAAAATATCGTCATTTACAATCGGGTTGCTATCATTACATCTTGCAAGATTCTCTAAGAACTGTTGTGTATCACGTAAAATATATTTTGTATTTGTCACTATCGGTTTAAACTGTTTATCTAGGAATATAGATAGTGATTCAGTCAGCCAGCCTTTGCTGGAGACTATTGGTCTAAGTGGTGGATCATACATCTCTTTATGTATTTTTGGCAGGTCCCTAAAGGTGGGAACCAAGGGGTTCTCAACAAGGAAATATCTGTATAGTCCCATATCAATAACATTACTAAGGACCAAGTCATACAGCTGTCCATGCACATCCTTGATCAATTTATTCAACAAACTTGCACTTAAGGGACTGTATGTGTCCACTTCCGATAACATTAGACAGATTTTCCTGTTGTACATCTCCCTGTCCATGATCACAATAGCTCCCCCTTTGTCTGCCTGTCTTATCACAATCTGATCATTTCGCTGTAGATCTAGAATAGCTTTCTTCTCATCGATAGTAACATTAAAAAATTCAGGTTTGCCTGCATTATTGTTATACAACTCTATCAAATCATGCTCACAAGCACGTTCAAAAACATCTAACAATGGATGTTGCTGTGGTACAAATACAGATAGTTTCCTAAATACATTGTAATTCTCAGAGATCCTTGCATGTGGTGAATCTTCACCATATAGCATTTTCAACGCTATATTCCTGGTAAACAATTTGATGTCTACTATTAAATCAGTTACATCAGTAAATCCTGATGGAATAAAGCTCAATCCTTTGTTTAAAATAAATAATTCATAGTCATTTAAGTCATACCTTGAGATATTTACAACTAAGTTCTGTGTATCGATCTCAAGGCTTTTCTTTGCTTCTCGTATATTTCTTCTGTTCCCTTTCTCTTCTTCGTAGCATTCTGTGGTGACCATATCCTTTTCTCTACTGGCTTGAAGGGGAGCGGAAAAGAAGGGAACCCCTTGTTGGATATAAACACTTCACCTTCCCCCTCAATTACATCCACAATGGAGCTAACGGCCAGTGATTTCATTCTAGTACATCGTGTAGAGCCTTCACCAATATTATCCTTAATTTTCGACTGTTGAATGCTACCTTCCCCATCCAAATGACGCCTCATCGACGAGGCGCCAACGTTCAAATTCTCAAGAGCAGATGGTTCTGCGCTGGGGGGAGGATGCACCACTGTTGTCATCAGCTGAATGGTGTTCTGATTGGGGGTGCCATTACTCAATATGGAAAGTCCATATTGAGTAATGGCACCCCCAATCAGAACACCATTCAGCTGATGACGACAGCGGTGCATCCTCCCCCCAGCGCAAAACCATCTGCTCTCATTGATGATGAAATCTGGAGGGAATCCTAAGCGACAAGTCACCATCGAAGCGATGGTTCATTTGGATGGGGAAGGTAGCATTCAACAGTCGAAAAGTAAGGATAATATTGGTGAAGGCTCTACACGATGTACTAGAATGAAATCACCGGCCGTTAGCTCCATTGTGGATGTAATTGAGGGGGAAGGTGAAGTGTTTATATCCAACTAGGGGTTCCCTTCTTTTCCGGTCCTCTTCAAGCCAGTAGAGAAAAGGATATGGTCACCACAGAATGCTATGAAGAAGAGAAAGGGAACAGAAGAAATATACGAGAAGCAAAGAAAAGCCCTGAGATCGATACACAGAACTTAGTTGTAAATATCTCAAGGTATGACTTAAATGACTATGAATTATCTATTTTAAACAAAGGATTGAGTTTTATTCCATCAGGATTTACTGATGTAACTGATTTAATAGTAGACATCAAATTGTTTACCAGGAATATAGCGTTGAAAATGCTATATGGTGAAGATTCACCACATGCAAGGATCTCTGAGAATTACAATGTATTTAGGAAACCATCTGTATTTGTACCACAGCAACATCCATTGTTAGAAGTTTTTGAACGTGCTTGTGAGCATGATTTGATAGAGTTGTATAACAATAATGTTACTATCGATGAGAAGAAAGCTATTCTAGATCTACAGCGAAATGATCAGATTGTGATAAGACAGGCAGACAAAGGGGGAGCTATTGTGATCATGGACAGCTGTATGACTTGGTCCTTAGTAATGTTATTGATATGGGACTATACAGATATTTCCTTGTTGAGAACCCCTTGGTTCCCACCTTTAGGGGCCTGCCAAAAATACATAAAGAGATGTATGATCCACCACTTAGACCAATAGTCTCCAGCAAAGGCTGGCTGACTGAATCACTATCTATATTCCTAGATAAACAGTTTAAACCGATAGTGACAAATACAAAATATATTTTACGTGATACACAACAGTTCTTAGAGAATCTTGCAAGATGTAATGATAGCAACCCGATTGTAAATGACGATATTTTCGTCACTCTAGATGTGAAATCTCTGTTTACATCAATCCCCAACAGCACTGGTATTGAGTATTTGAGACTGTTCTTGCTTAAGAATGGTATAGAGAATAATAAGATCATAAAATGGATGTCCCTGCTTGAGATAGTCCTCGAAAATAACTTCTTGTTGTATGAGAATAAATACTACCTGCAAAAAAAGGGAGTTGCAATGGGAACCCCTTGTGCAAACTCCTATGCCAACCTAGTGTTGGCATATTGGGAGGATGCCTATGTGTTGAACAATTTATTATTTAATGAGCATATACTACACTATAGTCGTTTTGTAGATGATGTTTTTTTAATATGGAGAGGAACAGAACAAGATCTAGTTGAATTCACCTGCTATTTGAATGGAACCACTGATTTTCTAGAGTTTCAAAGTACTCTTTCACGTGAACTAATACAATTTCTTGATGTTCAGTTGACGAAGGGGTCAAATGGCATCAGTTCTGAAATGTTCAGGAAAACTTGTTGGAGGAACAATTACCTTCATCGTAGTAGTATGCACCCTAAACATATCTATTCGAATATAGTTAAGAATCAAATAGTCAGGGTATCTAAGCTAACTACTAATGAGTCAGCCTTTACAAATCAGAAAGATATCTTAGAAAGAGATTTTACATCTAGAGGATACAACAAGAAAGTGGTACATGACATCTTAGCTATAAGTGACAATTTGAGAGCAGATAGGGGTAGACCATTTTATTATGACAAGACAAAAGATAATATCATAGACATGAAAAAGCCATCCGCTGTGAAAAATAGGCTTATTATACCATATACGAATAGAAATGGCCAGATCAGAAGGATCATAGAAAATAATTGGAAAATTTTAGTGATGGATGATAGAATCAAGACTTTAGTGGAAGAGGCACCTAATATAGCATATAGGAATATGAGATCTCTAAAGAGGCTTTTATGCTATGAGAAAACAGATATAGGACATTCAAAGTCACAGAGAGCAGGAACATTTCCATGCAGGACCTGCAATCAGTGCAGATTCATAGCAGAGGACAATGCTTTCACTCACCCACACACTGGAAGAATCTACACTTTTTGGAGCTATGCTGATTGTAGATCTAAAAATCTTGTCTACTTAGCACAGTGTCAATTTTGTCAGAAATATTATGTAGGAAAAACAAATCGCACATTGTGTGAGCGTATAAGGGAGCATATATATGCTGTTAGCAAAGAAGACACCACCAATGCCTTAGCAAGACATATTATGGAAAAAGGGTCTTTACATCATTTTAAATTCAAAGTTTTAGAATTAGTAAAAAGCACTAGTAGGTTAGGGAATATAAAAAATTGCACTGAGGAGGTTGAAAATAGATGGATCCTCAGACTACAGGCACATAAGTACGGACTAAACGAAAAAATTACTTTAAAACCATTTTTAGTAGCTCAGGCTTTTAAGCATTAAATGATAAATGTGTCACATGGAATATTTTCTATAGTTTTTAAATATATGTGACACCTATGCTGTCTATCTAGTTTTTAAGCATTTTTAAGCATTTTTTCTACGCATTTTATATGTCTCTGCTATGTATTTGTTTGTAGTGAGCACTTGCACTTTAAAAACTCAAAACATTGTTTAATTGACTAATTGGTTAAGTCTTTGGTAACCATAGTATATAAAGGCTTGAAATTCAATGCATTTTATTGAAGTCTGAAGAAGCGTTTATACAACATGAAAGTGCTTACTGTGTGGAGAAGTTTTGCTGCAATAAAGGTCTTTTTTCATTTGGAAGCTTTGGATTATTGGCTATTGGTATGCCTTGGAATTGTTTTACTGCTTAATCCATGTGTTACCTGATATTTATTTTTAACATTAGATTCCCCAGAGTGGTATTATCTGCCTAGTACTACTTTCCAGGCACAGTCTTTAAAAAGAAGTAGATCAAATATGCTCTTATAAACAAGGGAGTTGTCACCTCTAATTAACCCATAAGAAACAGAAAATAATAAGAATAGCTGAAGTCTTTCTGAGTAGGTTAAGTTTTCAACTTACTGAATTTTTTAGGAAGGAATCATCTCTTCATGTTCTTTTGGGTAGCTTGTTTAAAGGCTAAGAAATGCAGTGCTACATTTGGTAATGGGGTGGACTAGTGAGGCATTAGGTGGTGTTGTGAGCTCCCTGGAGTGACTAAAAATGACCTTGAGTGTGGTCTACAGAATATGCTTTTCTGACTTTGGTAGAACCATTCTGGCCCAGTACCCCTTGATATTTAATGATGGTGTCATTTTTTATGATGTGGCCATTTATTTTGCAATCATAATGTAAGTCTTATGTTTTGCCATCTCTCATGATTATTATTATTGCATTGGATGTGTGTTTTTTGTAGACCACCTTGGAGTAGGTTGACATATTTTAATGAAATGATGTTATTCATTCCATACTCATTGGCATAGTTAGTTATCCATAGCTGCTCAGAAGCATCACAACCTTTGTTTTATGTGGGATCAAGGGGTGGGATACAGGACAGATATATGTCTGTTATTAAAAAAATGATCTCTGGACATGGGTCCAACAGTGTTGAAACTGGTATTTAAGAAGTGCATGAAATCTGAACTGAGAAAACATGAAAAATACTTAAAAACGACTGAACCTAAAGAAATATTGAACCAAAGTGTATATATTTCTTACAAACTACCAAATTATTTATGCAGAACTATGTAGACATAAGGTATATATTATAACAGAAGTATATAATTTGAAATTACAGAAATTGGAATTAAGATGTTGACAAGAAGCTCATATCAAATACTACTAGAAAAAAAGTTGAAAACACACTCGTGTCCTTCTGTAAAACAACCACAGTAACTTTTCCCCTATGAACTGCAATCAGCATTTAGCACTGGTCATAGCAGAACATGGACAATGTATGGAATTAATTTCCTGAAATGGGAATATGGACAGTTGTACTGGGGCCAGCTGTTTAAGTGTATGCAACGAGCACATCATACATTGCTGCAATAGATCATAATGTTTGATATTTTGATCTTTCTACTAGGTGCAAGAAACTTGGACTGGATTATTTTAACCTGGTGGTATGAACACTGTTTTACTAATAGAGATGGTGTGATGTTTGTACCTCCATAGAAAAAACAGTGAGAAGTCATTCACACTTGCCAGCTCTCATGTAATGAGGTATCAGATCTTGGGGGCTGGTAGCCTGGACAGCAATTGTCTAGAGCTTGAAATTAAGTTACACTTTATTTATTTATTTATTTTATTTTACATTTGTTGACCGGGCTAGTCCAGCTGGATACATGCTCATTTTCAGTAGATGCCTGGGGAGATAAGCTCCATTCAGTTAAGTGGATTACGAAATAATCACAACAATTGTAAAAAATAAAGAATCACAAGAAGGTAGACTATAACAATACAAAAGAAGGTTCCCTATAGCAATACACTAACAAAAACATTTTACATGCATAGCTGAGTACAAAATATGTTTGCATTGTTGCAAGTGAATGACAGTATTTACAGGTATAAAACAAAGAATATTTAATACAGTAGAAAGCTTAATATTGATCACAGAGAAAGCTGGGAAGGAATTTCACATGATTTTAAGTAACTTTCACATTATGCAGTCCAAGTGTAAAAGTAGCAAATATCTACATGGTGGGTAGTTTTCAAATACTGCAGTCCAAGAGAGACAGAAGCATTGATATACAAGGTAGAGGAGGCTTTTGAGGGTTTATAGTCCGGTATAGATTTCCAGAGAGACTAGGCTAGTAATAGCATTCAGTAAGCTAGTGGCCCAACTGAGGTCAGTAGAGTACTATGGCCAGGTGCCTAAAAAGATAGTAAATAAGAGCATGGAATGAAGGAGGTAATTAGGGTTAGAGCATGGACATAGCCATTGAGTTTTAAGGAATATTTTTAGTTGCTTCATGAAAAGTGTTGTTGAAGAAACAGATGTTAGTTCACTCAGAAGATTTTTCCAAATTTAACATTGTTCCTAATTTATCCTAAACACAAGATTTTCTTTCTCCAGAGTACATTTCCTCCTATAGATGACAATCCTCATATTCCTAAGTATTATATAAGCAAGACTTGGCAGTTTCTTCCCCTCTTTGCATTTCTGTCCTAGACAACTTCCTCTGTGTTTGGACAACATGGTGGGGATGGATGAATGAAATTTCATGATATTTTATTTAGGGATTTATTTCTCGTGCTCTTTTGCTCTTCTATCATTTCACCTATTATATTTCTGAAAGGTTGTTTGTACCAATGAATGCACAAAGCAAGGTACCAGAAGATTTTGTTTTATTTCACATACACATTGAGGTCATAAAACTATTCAGGCTTAAAATTCCCAGCTTTTTGATGGTGTGTTGTCATACAAGCCAAATTCTTTCTCATTCTTGGTACTGTAGACCTATTGAGTTTTTTGAAGTTTAAAGGTGAATAAACTTGAAAACCACTTAGTACCCCTTTATTTGCCAGGTCAAGAAACGTGACACCCTAGTCAACTCAAGGAAGGAAGGTGGAAAAAAATCAGGACCTGAAACTCAGAGAATATAAACTTTTAAAAAGGCTATGTTATCTTAGCTATTTCTTTACTGTTTTACAAGAATGAAGAGTCCAGCGATAATGAAAAAAATACAAAAAATATAGGAAAAGATTGAATATCAGATATTGCTCTTCTCTATTAAACCTGCTTTTTTCAGAGGCCAAGCCCTACTGCACCCACCAATGTTGGGGTCAAGCCCCACACTTCCAAAACTTACATCCACCATCTCTGAGATTGCCATATATTGCAGAAAAGGGAATATTCCAAGAAACAACAATCTCACTTAGTATATGTAAGCCCAGATTTTCATCCATTCAATCCCCCTATCTTAGTACTCAGTAATGTGAGTCCCAAGACTTTAAATGATAACAGCAAGAAGTTTACACAGATGCAGGAAAAATATGTAAGGGTCAGTGCAAAAGATCGCTGGCATTTTTACTGAGGATTCTCAAATATATGGTACTTCTCATCACTTTCACTCTAAGTGAATGGGAGCTGATCCCTAATGGTGCATTATGGCAAATAAATAACTTTTCCTGAGAACAATATCACATCAGCATTTCCGCCTCTATAAGGGCATTCAAAAAAAAAATAATTAAATTAGCAATAAGCAATTATTGTCTTATTGACTATATGTATTTTTTTAGTTTCTACTCTTTGCAGTCTTTAAATGTGAGAAAAAAAATGTTTTAAAATACACAAGTAAAAATCAGCTTTTTTCCTTGCCGGTTTAATTTAAATAATGTTCTCATATTTAAGCTGGTTAATCATGACAGTGAGTACCGCAGATCCAATACTGCTGTTCAGAGTTGCACTGTAAAGGTAGTGTTGTATGTAGTGAGTCTTCAAAAACAGCAGCTGGGGGCGTGGCCAGGATGCTGACAGGCTAGTGGCACAGTTTTCTTGCTCTGCTACTCTATTTCTATTTCTGACAGGAAATTTTATTTTTATAGTATTCTAAACCAATTTTCTGTACAAAATCAGTTACCTAATACTACATAGAAGGATATTATCTAACAAATTCAAAATATTTGAATTTTTTCCTGTCAAATTATTCATTTGAAAGGTCTGTACCAGAAGCTGTGAAATGAGTCATTGAAAGACAGTCTCTCAGGACTTGCTTTTAAAGAACGACCTCCAATCTATTTTTTCTAACATACAAGAACTTTCTTTAAAAATGGACAGAATGTATGACAGACTTGACAGCTTTAAAGAAAAATGCAGCAAACAGATGGAACTGCAGAGATTTAAAAACAACAGAAAACTCAGATATCTGGAATGGGAGATGCCCTTAATGACACGGAAGGCAGAGTATCCGAATGTGAAAACAACACTGAACTTCTACTGTGACAGAATACCTTACTGCCTGGCTTCCTAAGACTCTGAAACTATGCCTTATGGCAAAGAAAGAGCACACTGGTCTCTAGTTTCTACTTCATCAAAAACTAACTCTTCACCGAGATCAGTTATTGTCAAGTTGTTGTCATCTCAAGATAAGGAGGTAATATTTAAAACAGCCTGGTCCAAATCTCCTATTAAACTGGATGACAAACAAATAAGATTTGATAATGACTATTCCAATGCTGTGATGGCCAAAAGGAATAGTTTTTGCCTCATAAAATAACTTAAGAAAAGACAGTTTGAGGTACATTTGCTCATTCCTGCCAGGCTCAAAATATTCCTTCTGAATGAAATTAGACACATTGAAGACCCAGACCCTGCACTGTCATTTTTAAAAAACAAAGGAATTCCAGACCAAACTGAAGATATAGACTGAACAATAGTACTTTGAAGAGACAAGCAGAAGTAAATACTGGGAAATCCAATGAGAAGAAAAAGGAACTAAAGGACAAATGACTCTTAGCTTTAGTATGAGACTGATGTTAACTGTTTTAATAACAAAATTTATTTCCATGGCAAAGTTTACCAATTAATTTACTGGAGATAAAGGTGAAAGGAAGGAAACAATGATTCACCTCTCTGTAAGGTAAGTAAATGTCACTTTTCCTATATGTATTGCTAAGCTAATATTATGTATTTTATTTCCCATATTAAATATATGCCTTAGCTTAATAAGTATTAAGAAATTAACTCTTTAATAACAAGCTTTCCACATGAATCCTAAAGTGATAGCTCATGATAACATAACATAATAGCAAATTGCTCATGGTACATTAAATAAGTGTGGTGTGAATGGACTGAATGTTTGTAGTGTTTTTAACTTTTAATTCATGTCATTGGTGATTGGAGCATGTGAGGTGTTGCACGTACGAGATTTGGATGTGCTTTCTCTAAGAGATAACAGACTGTTATGCCGTTTATGACTGCTTCTTTACTAATGTAGTGATAAAGTGGTGGGTGTATGCAGTGTGTATGAAGCTGTTTTCTTTTTTTCTTTTCTTATATGGTCTTATCTGTGATGTTTGGTGCCAGTTTATTCATTGAGGAGGGTTTAGGAGAGGAGAAATACAGCAGTGAAGACAATTTCTGTGTTTTAACACAAGGGTTTCACTTTGAAACCTGTCAGTTATTTTTTTGTTCTCCCCTCCACTGCTAGGATATACATACAAAGAGAGAGTGTACCAAATAGTTAATAGTTATAACAAAAATTGAAATGATAAGTGTTACCGCAGAGGTTCTTAACAAGCAGGGAGCAGGTTGGTTTTAACCACTTATGCAGCCTCCTTTCTCGGTGTAATATAAATGAAAGTTGTTTACTGACAGTCGTATTTCCCTCTCACACAGCAGATTCTAATAGAATGTTTCCTTCCCGCCCCTTTCTGTCAGGAGACAATTTATACAGAGTGTGTGTGTGTGTGTGTGTGTGTGTGTGTGTGTGTGTGTGTGTGTGTGTGTGTGTGTATATAAAGATATATGTTTCTATGTATAAAGATATGTGTGCGTGTGTGTGTGTGTGTGTGTGTGTGTGTGTGTGTGTGTGTGTGTGTGTGTGTGTGTGTATGTATAAAGATATATGTTTCTATGTATAAAGATATGTGTGTGTGTGTGTGTGTGTGTGTGTGTGTGTGTGTGTGTGTGTGTGTGTGTGTGTGTGTGTGTGTGTGTGTGTGTGTGTGTGTGTGTGTGTGTGTGTGTGTGTGAGTATGTAAGAAATACTGGATAAAATGTTGTTTTATGAGTGATTATAACACTCAAATTCAATGCAAAATTGCAAAATAGTAAGAAAGTATTAATTAACTTGCATTTTATGTTACATTTACCTCAAAATTCTAGTGTTAAAATGTACAGTTATTGTACAGGATATCATCTTTCAATGTCTACCCTAATGGTGATGCAATTTTATCTTATAAAATGAAAGTCGAAACTGCTAAATAAAAATGAAACTCCAATAAGCAACATTTCTTATATTGCATGCAATGGTAATCAAAAAGCACATACATGAGTTCACCCATGTATGTTGATGCAGTTAATTTATGCAGTCAGTCGATACTTTTACCACAGGGTACTATGAGCAGGATAGTTAACAATTGGCTGATGTAACTAGAGCAGAGCTAACTAACTACTACTACTACTTAACCGGTGATCTGTATTTTATTTATTTATTTTTCAGAGCTTTGGGCTGTGCCACTGATACCCAAATTTAGCACAGCATATACTTACAAATACTTTGTTATACGATGGAATGAAACATACTGGCACTTAAAATGAAAAACAGTTCTTAAGCATTCACCATGTTTTTTAAGTTATAAAACCAAAAAGGACCCAAAAGAGGCTGTAGATTCCAGTATAAAAGTCTTTAATGTAGAAAAAGCCAAATAAAATCACATCCACATGAGCACTTTCGTAGGTATATATCCCACTTCATCAGATGCCATTATGAATTAGTTCACCATTTTTATAGGTAAGTTCAAATTACTCACATGACATAAATCAGCACCTGACATAAAATCACCTGATCTAAACATTTAAAGCTACATTTCACATTTCACAGCAATAAGAATGTACTTCACTTTATACAACAATAAAATACAATAAAAATGCAATAAAAATAAACTTGTTGTTAAAACAATGTTGAATCATATAACTGAAAACATTCTTTGTGTGCCTAACATAAATTTTACTTAAAAAGTGGTCTTTTCTTTAACATTGGCTTTAAGGGAACATGGTCATTCAGACCACATCCATGGATAATGCACTAATTCTACCCTCCTAGGGAAGACTGACAGACCTTTAAAGGATCAAGTCAGGGAGCATATGTATCATATAAGCAAAAAGGATAGAATTAGTACATACATTTGTGACACAGATGAAGAACATATTTTTTTGTTTCTCATTATAGGAAGACTACATGAGAATGTTAGGGGAGGTGATATATGCAACGCAACAGAGACTCTTGAAGCAAAATGGATAGTGAGACTAAAGGTGGACAGTGGACATGGTCTGAATGTGTGTCTGTGTGTCTGTGTAAGAAATACTGGATCAAATGTTGTATTATGGTTGATTATAGCACTCAAATTAAATGCAAAATAGTAAGAAAGTATTAATTAACTTGCATTTTATGTTACATTTACCTCAAAATTACAATTTTAACACTTATAAAACCTGTATTTCTCTCTTTAGGTTATACAGTGCATTTTATAGTACACAATATAGAATCCATTTCTTCAATTCAACTTTTTATCCTAAGATTTTATATTATTCAAATTCCATTCTGTTCTATTAATTTGAAGACGGGAGGATGATCGTGTTTGTTGATGTCAGCCCCTTGCTTGGTTAAGTCATTCTGCATATGTGGACAACAGATACGTGTATGTGTATGACAATGGTTGCGGTGATGATCTGTGTTCGTTTCTGGGTGGATGTGCTTTTGGAAGTGGGGAGCTCAAATCCATGGCAATATTAGAAGCTCACGCTCTGACAGCTAACTGAAAATCTGACGCACAGTAAAGGAGGGACTAATATGAAAGTAAGAGCATGTGTCCCACAAAGTCAGACAAAAGTACACAGTCAGTTTGATAAGCTGTGAATTCATGTGTCTCTTATAAAGAATGTAGTGGGCATGCTGCCAAACATATGTTATCCCTCAGTACAAATGTTATTCTGGGAACTTATTATTAGTTATTTTAGATATCACCGTTACTCATATACTATTTATATCTCATAGAATGTTCTAGTGAATATGATATCCTATTTATAAAAGAGACACTTTTGAAAGATAATTGTATATGCAAGTCCTCACAATTTGTTAGAGAACTTAATTTGTTCTTTGAAATCTCATATGCGCCTGCCATAATATCCAAGCATGTACAGTCTTGTAGTCAGAAGTGAGTTCAAATAGTTAACTAGTGAGTCACATTATCAATAATATATAATAGCAAATTAGTAATATAGCACATTTGTTATAAACAATGTTATATGTATTGTCTTTTATCTCTGTTAATCTCTTTTCTCAGAAATGAAAGAAATGATTGGATTTATTGTAATTATATAGAGGCTCTTATAAATAGAATAGAAGCAAATGACCAAGCTCTGTTATATTTTACAGTTTATAAGTTCTATAGGAAGCAAATGAGTGTTTACAATTTGAATATTATGTATATTCTAACTCCTTTTAATTTTGTTAAATAAGTTAGACCTTTCATGTAACGTAACTTTAGAATTAATAGAGTGATGCTAGATACTTATCTGTGGGTAGGTGGTAGTGTTTGAATAGCACTACTTGTAAGAAAAGTTGTTCTGCTTCAGCAAGCATTCATGATGCCTGAAAACTCTTTTCTAATCTGTGTGCTAGGGTAGTAAGTTCTGACATGTGGGGGTCTGATTCCTGCATAAGGCCCATAAGTGGGAGCACAAGTGCTCTGATATCTGTGCGACAGAAAGAAAGCCTTTATGATTCTGCCTCGAGGGAGTAAAGGGAGTATTTCTGGATGCTACAGCCCTGCATCTCCTAGCTAACCTAGGGGAAACATGGGGTAAGACTTCATAATAATGAAGATGAAGCCTGCCGTAGCAATCCCTGACTTATGATTTATGACTGTCTGAGTCTTTATCCGAAGCTCCTTAAGGCACTCCCTATCTGCAGAGTATCTATAATGATCTTGCTTAGAGGTGAGATTCTGATATTTCTCTTGCAAGTATGATAAATCTCTTAGCCAAGTTTCCAAATCTCCATGACCCACATTCTCAACCTAGTATGTAGTTAACATTTATAAGTGTCCCATATGACAGGTAATAGTGACATTGTACAAGAACAAAGGGAAGCCTGGTCTCCTAGTATATTATGAAGACAACCTTCAGGATATGGGTAAGATCAGAGGCTGGCTTAGGAAGGAAGAGTCCAGGGCTTCATGGTCAGAGTATGGACAGGGGGCAATAGTGAATTCTGTGTGTGAATCTACCAGTACACTGTCAATGTAAAAAATATGTGGAATAATGGGTATAAAGAATGACACCCTGGTTGCCTGCTGACCCTAAGTCTACCAAGGAAAACTCTTCTGTCCCCCATTGAGAAACTTAGCTGATATGCTTTGGGGTTTGACAGCTTTTGTGTCACCCGGACAGACCAGACAATTGAAATCTCCTTGTAGTGTGAGTGCTCCTTTACCTTGTCCTGTATGTGTTGAAAGAGAAAACAAACTGTACCTCTTTCAACTTCATTTTGCTGCTTGCGCTTAGGAATTCAATTGCATTTAGTTTGCTATATTTATTACTGCTTGTTGATAGCCTCACTAAACTAATGACAGTATTCTACTGAATCGCTACTTTATTTGTGCTGTCTGTTACTGTTGTGATTTGTGAGCCACTGTTTCATATCAGTCGACTGATTAACTTCATTTTATTATTATCTACTGCAATTCATTACTGTTTAACTGCATTTTACTGCATTTTGTCACTGTTTAACTGTATTTTTTCATATTGCGAGTTCTATTCTTTTGACTATAAGTGATTAATCTGTGCTTCATTGTGAGCTTTTTCTTACTGAGTTCTTAAACTTAAAATTGAGTAGCATAGTCTAGATTCAGATCTGTGGCATCCAGAGGTTCAGTGGCATGGTTTTTACCCTTTTTGAGGAATTCCAGCTACAAGTTGTTCCCTTAGTAGCACTTGTGTTATTACCTACTACTACTCCTCATAGACTTTCCTCTCTTTACCCTCTTAGCTCTTTCAGTTTCTGACAAATATGGATGGACAATTTTCTACATTTTCTCCTGCCAGTCTGGTTGATATGGGCATCCTGAGACTGTGTAGCAACTGTCTCATGTACACGGACAACCCTCTACTACTACCACCTAGGAACACAATTTGTGAGAGATGCAAATACATCAAGCACCTAGTGTCATTGCTCTCTCCTCCACAAGCCAGTATATCTAGCACTGAAAAGGTTGTGTCAACACAAAACACACACCTCAAACACCACCCACACCTACACAGCACACACCCACATATGCGGAGGCCCTAAACAAAGGCATACCCAAACAAAAGAGACCTCTGAGGTATAAACGCACGCAAACTCCACTGCCCACCACCCCACACATAGTCCACACACCTGTGTCTCACAGCCACTAAGGCGTAAACATAAATCCAACATATTAGTCATAGGAGACTCCATTGTGAGACACACAGATGTCCCCCTCACCAGGCTGGATAAGGAGAAATTCACGGTTAGTTGTTTGTTTGGTGCCAGAATCTGCTATATCACCAAGGCACTCAAGTCTCTCAACAGGTACTGTTATGACTGTCATAGTCCATGTTGGAGTGAATGATGTGAGATGTACCTCCCTGGAATATATGAAGAGAGACATGATCGAGCTCATTGAGCATGTCTCCCATGCAGGTATGTCCTTAGCCTTAAGCAGCATTCTACCATCACACAGAAGGATGCCTCAATACATACAGAAAATTATTGACTTTAACAACTGGCTTAGTTTCTGGTGTCATTCAAAGGGGATCTAGTACCTGACAGCCTGAGATGAAATGACTGACAAGCCATGATGCTTTGCTAGTGATGGCCTGCATCTGTCTCCCTTGGGCTTCAGTATCCTGGCAAAGGCTCTTCCCTGCCCCATAGTGCCTTTTTTTAGGCAATGCCATGAGGTCAAAGCTACCAGCATGAAAATTTCATCTAAATGTAAATTAAAGGTCATGCTGATATACGCTAGGAGTCTAAACATGAAATGGCACTCATTGCAAGCATTCTTAACCCTGGAAGAAGCTGACATTTGTGCAGTCACAGAAACCTGGTTCAAAGTTGTGGAGAGTACCGCAGCCATACCAGGTTACTCATCCTATCATTCATTCAGACTCTAAGCCATGGGCAGCAAAACAAAAGGAGGTAGACTTGCAATATATGTATATATATATATATATATATATATATATATATATATATATATATATATAATTTATGAAAGACATACACACCTCTAGGTTGGCCAAACAATATGATGCACAGAAAATACTCCAGGTGTAGTTAACAATTGACAAGACCCCTATTCAAATCATAGTTAGCTGTTAGCTACAGGTCTCCAACTCTGACTCAAAATGCCCACTCCACCTATCCGGACCTCTTCAAATCTATCAAGATTCAACCCTTTACCCTGATCCTGGGTGACTTTAACTATCCAACCATAGACTGAAAGAAATACTCATGCCAAAACACAAATGCCCAGAGAGTCCTTGATTTTGTCAATGCAAATGCCTTGGACCAGTTGGTTGACACCCCCACAAGAAGTAAAAATATCTTGGACTTGGTATTAACCAGCATGAGTGATCACTGCAGCATCTCTACAGTGTCATCATCCCTGGTAAGATCTGACAAAAAAGCAGTCACTTTCGAGTCACTATCTCCCCTGACCCCACCCCCCCAGCAAAGGTCAAACTAAAAAACTTCTCCAAAGCTGATTACAACCTCCTGAGGGAAGGTATAAATAGCTTCATAGCCCCCTCCTCCTCCACAGAAACTGGCACATATGTCTAAACTTACACCAAAGTACTATATGAGCATTTATATAGCTGCATGGAGTCAGGAATTTCAGACAGGACAAAATGATCCTCCTCAAAGAAGAGTAAGCTTGTCTGGTGGACATCAACAATAAATAAACTCTATAATAAAAGCAAAAAATTGCTGTCCAGGACAAAGAAGGAGCAGGTGTCTAATTGGAAGCAATATCTCCTTACTCTGAATAAGCAAATAAGAGCACTAGTGAAATCCTCAAAAGCAAACTTCAAGTCCAAATTGGCCACATCTACTAAAGACAATCATAAGGCTTTCTTCACATGTCATCAGTCTCAAGGAAAACACCCAGATCTGCTCAGAACTGGTGGTCAAGGACACCACATTCACAAGCCCTGTAGATATAGCCAACCTGCTGGCAGACGGGTTCAGTGAAAACTTCACTCTTCTTTCCCCCTACTAGTAAAACAGGACATACCCAGTAGCTGCCCCCCTCCCCTTATCTCTAGGGAGTAAGTCATCACTACCCTCTCAAAGGCAAAAAATACAGCCTCCATAGGACCCGATAACATCCCAGGCTACATCCTACATAAACTCGGGCAGGAATGTGTAGCACCATTAGGCACCCTATTTATCCAAAGCCTGAGTACTCCCTTCATCCCAGCCGAGTGGAGGACAGCTACTGTCCCTTTGCACAAAGGTGGAGTATCCACCAATCCAGGAAATTATAGACCCATCAGCCTAACTATCCTGATCTGAACGGCCATGGAGCGGATTATCATGGACCTCATTAACAAGGACATTGGCAACCTCCAGACACTTGATCCCACACAGTCTGTTTTGTCAAGGGGACATCATGCTTTTTAAATTTTGTCGACTTCTTTGAGACAGTCATCAAGGCCATAGACGAGGGGAAGGTGGTGCACACTGCCTACCTTGACCTGGCCAAGGCCTTCGATACTATTCCCCACTCAGGTATAATAGATCAACTCTCTCAACTAGGCATCAATCCATATGTTACCAGATGAGTAGCAAACTGGCTCACTGATAGAACCCACCTAGTCAAAATAGGGGAAGCCACCATACGTAGTAAATCCGTAACAAGTAGAGTACCCCAGGGATTGATCTTGGGGCCTCTGCTGTCTGGGATATACTTCTCAGAGGTGCAGGCCAAATCTAGAGGGCTGTGGCTGACGAAGTTTGCAGATGACTGCAAGCTGGGTGCTGTCATCAAGTCCCCTAGTGATGTGGACATCCTCCAAAAGGGTCTCACCCAAACAAATGACTGGTCCCAGAAACATGGCCTCAGACTGAATGCCAAAAAATGCATCATCATCCCTTTTGGGGAGAATGACATCCCAACAAATTATCACATTGATAATAAGGCACTAAGCACACAATCAGTCGTGAGGGACTTGGGTAGCCAGGTTGATAGCAAATTGACTTTTGACCACCATATTGCCTCAGTTATACAGAAGGCTTTCTACATGGCCCACCTCATTAGTAAGGGTATCTCATCCAGGGACATGGTGGTCATAACATCCCTGTATTCTTCCCTTATAACACCAATTATTGAATACAATGCCCTTTTTGGCATGTACCTCACAAAGCACATGCAGCAGCCGAAGAGACCACAGAGATTCCTCACCTGGAGAATCCAGGGCCTCAAACATCTACCCTACACAGATAAGCTAACACTCCTGTCACCTTACTCAGTCACCTACAGACTCCTCAGAGGTGACCTCTGTCTGGTGTACAAATCAATCTCTGACCCCGTGCTGATGGGACTTTTGCATATCTGCAAATCAAGGTCCACTCAAGTAACCCACACATGAGATCTCAACCTGGTCTGTGACATCAATAGGACTTGTTGGTGGGGCAGATTTGTGTCCCAGAGACTCATCCTTTTGTGGAATAGACTCCCTGTCAATGTAAAGCAGAGTACCTCATTAAACCTTTTTAAGTGCAACTTGGATAACTGGATGGGGAACAGAAAATATACCCCTGGGATTCCACCTATGTCCCTGCTGGACAGTGGCATAGGGTGCTGACTTGTTGGAACATGGGCTAAATTCTTGGCTAGGCTTGTAAGGGCCTCAAGGCCAATAGCCTAGTAACTTTCTATGTTCCTGTGGCATGACTTACCCCCATAGCTGGCTGGGGATATGTCCTGACTGTTGTTTCTAGATGCTGTCCCATATAGAGTACAATTCTCACAAGTTCTCTGCCTGGTAGAGAGAAAGTTTCTATAACCTTGACATCTAACTCTCCATATTTATTTAATAATGCCACTCCTGTCTTTTTCTTAGTGGGGTATGTGGAGACTATAACAACATTATATCCACAGTTAGAGAGTTTATTGTGTTCCACCACAGTTAAGTGAGTTTCTTGAACAGCAAGCAGGTCTGGTGATAGGTCATAGGTTCATACTAAGCTAACTGCCCTTGCAAGCTATTTTAAGCCTAGCCGATTATCCCTTGTGAGAATCAAATGCTGCACCTTGTGTTTGTAAGGCAAACACCTTAACCATTAGGCCACCCTCCCAACCCTTGTTGGTAAATTTATTCTTTCCCACATGCACATCCTTGCTCATATGATTGGAGACTTAAGCCTGTTAACATTTATACTAAGTAACTTCAGTACCATAGGTGCATGAAGCCTGAATTATTAATACATATTACAAAGGCTGCTGCTTCATTAAATTAATAAGCATTAAGATACAGTACCAAGATTAATTTTGTAGGCAAACACCAAGTAGCTCTGTTGCATATGAAAATACAAACATGAACAAACGTACTAGTAATTAGAAAACAATAACTCACTCTAAACCAGCTTCTTATGTCTAGCACACACACCTGTGAAACATCATTTGTACTGAGAAGAATTATATACATACATTTTTGCTGACTCCCAAAGTAAGGGGTGAAACTTAAAACCCCAGCTATTCATCCACCATGTTCCATGGGGGGGGGGGGATAGAAAAAGGAAAAATAAGCATAACCTCAACCAGTAAGTCCAGTATGCAGTGGGGTACTGAACCTTGCCATATTTGCATAAAGTAGTTATAAATTCTTGCTTCAATATTAATGGATAAGAAGTTGAAATGTTACTAATAGTCTTCAAAGCTGGACCTTAAATCAGAAAGTTATGTTAGAATGCTTAAACAGTGGATATATATATATATATATATATATATATATATATATATATATATATATATATATATTGCAGTAGATCAGGAGAAGAGAAAAAAGTCAACACCTCAAATAGAAATCAGCTCCAAATCCATATCTACTAATTGAGGGACTTTCTTTGGATTGCTTTGGTCCTAGGGAAGATAAGGTAAGATTAATAGTGAAATGGACCCTCTTTACTACATTGGAAGACCACCCTATATTGTTTGGTACATCTATCATGAGGTCATCCCTCAAAAAGAGGAGTAGGTCTTCCATCATTTGAAATAATGTTTACCATCTTGCAATTGAAGAATAAGACAGGCAGGGTGGAGCAGTGCCAATTTTATATTCTTATCCATTAGTATCTTAATGAGAGGTAGCTATTCTTTTTGTTGTGTCAGAACTGCCTTGGAATAATAGTCACTGCCAAAGCAGAGTCTCTTACCCATGTACTGGATATATTTCTTTACCCATGCAGCTCTTAGCTCTCTCTCTCTCTTTTTGTTGAAATAAAAGAAATCTTACAATCAGAGTGTGCATGGGGGTCTCAGGGACTGGTAGTGAAGCAAGGGATCTGTGTGCTCTTTCCAAAGTTTAACAGGGATATCTAGGCCCAAAGTGTGTTTTTGTGGGGGGTGGGTGGTCCAGGCTTGCAAAAAACAATGTGCCATTTTGCTCTGCCCCTTCCTGGAGACCCATGGTGCAAATGTTATTGCAACTCCCACTATTTCCTGGTCATCAAACTGTGCAGATAGTTTGTTGATAAAGTCAAGGAAAAAATAAAGTGGGTGCTCCAGCTCTGTCACATGCAGTGAAACTTTCTGGGTTACTGTCTCTAGTTTTTCTGTCCATTCTGCTGCACCTGAAATTGCCTGCTTGATTTCTAGAAGCAATATTTGTAGCATGGATGGAAAAGAGGACACAGACAAAAGTGAATTAATTAATTGATTTTGTAAGTTATATTATGTCTGTCTCAGGGGCTATCAATAGAGAGTGAGCATCTATGGATGAATTTTCATTCAGCTCTGAGCTGCCAACTGCAAGACCCGAGATGGTGAAGCTAGTATCTGTGCTCTGTAATAATGTGGTCTAATTTATGTATTTATTATCTAAGGTCATTTTAAAATTTCCAGCAGTTTTTCCCACAGCCATTTTTTTAAGCAGTGGGAGCACTAATCTGTGCTGGAGCTTCTAGAACTTACCTTTCATTCAATCAGTCTACGCTACAGAACTGACTTCTCTTTTCCATTTATGGTTTCATCTACACTTCTCACATGCTTTCATATTCTTTTATCATTAAACACGCTGGATGGAGTAAGCAGGTGAGTTACTTCATTCATGTTGCCCCAGTCATTTTCTCAACACCAGGACCACTAATCAGTGCAGGGTCATTTGGGTCATACTTTAGGCTGTGTCACACCATGTCACAGAATTGACTTCTCTGTTGTGTTTTATTGACAGTCTCAGTATCACCTTCTTATTGAGTGCGGAAGGTTCACTTCTTGCTGCATTATCCATAATGTGATTCTACATGGGCCTGGGGTACTGGTGGCACAACCACTGCTGGTGGGACTCCATACTGGTTGTACAACTCCATTTCATGCACCCCTTGTAACTTATACCAGAGAGGATACCAAAGACAGCTAGCCAATGGCACAAAGACAGCATTCCCCTTAGACAGGTTTATGCATGGGATATGGCAATACAGGGAAGCAGTGGCATCTGTCCCACAACTATGGGCCTTGACAAACACACTGTGACAAATCACAAGGATAAAACTTGGTATTTATATGTTTGGGTCCACCATGAATAATCTCATCTTGTTTAATCAGCGCATCATTAGTCAAACCCAAAACATAATAATACTATGGAAGGTTTCTAGTCAAAACCTGTGTACACTATCAAGGTCACAAAAAATGTGCAGCACCCCCCTCAAAATAAATAAATAAATAAATAAATAAAAATATATATATACAAACTCCAGGATCACAAAACCGAGAGAAGACGGAGACAGTGAGGAAAGTGCAACACTTACTTTCTTGCTCCAAATCTGCCCCTGCCAAGACAGGACACTGACGATCTTTAAGGTTCAAAGTTCTGCTCATTGATCAGGCATGCAGTGACAAACAGTATGTCTCCCAATATGTCTATTGGATTTAACATTGTGTCCTGTGTAAAAAGGGAACTGTTTCAAAGGTTATAAGATAGGGATAAGTTTTGGAAAAAAATGAATGTTCTAACATAGCAGCATTGGTGAATAACTTAAATGTTAAAGTAACCTTGTAGCCATGGAGTCCCCACTGAGTGCCTGTTAACCTCAAGACTGGTATTGTAATGAATGAATGAAATCCAGCGATACATCCACAGAAAAAATAAGTTTATTGCAACGTTAAAATAAAAGCCAGAAAGAACGCTTCAAAACAGAATGGTTAAGCGCTTTCACCCATCTATGTGGGCTTCTCTAGAACAATATGTTGGTTGCAAAGACACCTTAAATAACTTATTTGGTGCCAAAAACATTCAAACATTTAAAGTCATAGATACTCTAAAATGAGATTATCATACAACCTGATATTTACTTACTATTATACAATACATAAAATTTAAGGATCAACCGTATCTCCTTCTATTCATAAAGAAGTTACATCATCCTGCCATACTAACACATAAAACAATAATTTAAAAGTGCGATCATTGCTGTGCTTACTAAACTCTACATTTAAATCCAAATTCCGCATGTGTAAGCAGAACCAACGTTGTGTGTAATTACTATATCAATTCATATATTAACCTAAAACCTTAAAAATAATCAATTGCCAAAATTAGTGATCGGACTGTTCTGTTCACTGTATCTATAGAAAATAAAAGTGTAAAAGTGTAATTGCTGTACTGTGCGAGCTCTTAGGGTTTCCATATATGCAGATGTAAATAGTGTGCCAACATAATAATAGCTGATGATAATTACAAGCCAAGTAAATAAATTTTAAAATCAATGTTTTAGAAAGACCTGCTGAGTATGAGGATGCTAGTACAATACTAGTCTAACTATTCATATGTGTCAATAGTACATTAATATAACAACCTAATAAAAGATGTTACTAAGTTAGAATGTATCTGTTGTTAAATGCTTTTTTCTAAACAATGCATATGTTAGTAAAACATTAAAGAAATGAAACAATCAAAGTATGAAAGTGTACATAGTTTGTAATAATAGGTGAGCTGCTTGATGTTTAAGCATTTGCATACCAATGAAAATTTGATATATGTTCCCCTAGTTAATGCCAATCATATCTTGTACACCAAATGTGTTAAATGTTGCATTTATTTCATAAATATTATTGTTATCAAACTTAGTGTTTGATAGACAGAATGGGCTTAAAGGAAATGAAGTTCAATCCAGGGGGTGATGTAGCGTCCAAAAATAGCTGCCACCATGTTTCCTTAAAACTTAATAATGTTTTGTAATCTCCACCCCGAGGATCCTGCTTGACGGTCTCAATAATTGCAAATTTAAATCCTTGGGTGTGTCCTTTCATTTCCATATGCCTATAAAGTGCATTAGTGGGATCTTTCCTTTTGATGTTGTACATGTGTTCATATATACATCTTTTGAGACATCTCTCAGTCTTTCCCACATAGTAACTTGGACATTCATTACATAACGCAATATAGACAACCATTTTGGAATTACAATTCCCTTTAATAAATTTCACTTTGGATTTAAATATATTTTGAATAACCACTTCTTTCCTGTCATTAATAAATTTGCATTGATTACAAAATCCACATTTTGTGGTGTATTCAACCCCTCCTTTACTTCTAACCCTGTTACTTTGTGGCTGTTGTTCCAAGTAACTTTTTAAGTTCTTCCCCATTTTAAATACTATTCCTGGATTTTGTCCCATTATTTCCAAAATACCTGGATCACTTGTGACTAAATAACAATACTTGTGAATGATTTCAATCAAGTCATGAGATGTTGGACTGTATAAAATTATTAAAGATCTCTGATGGGTTTCACTCCCTTTTAACTCCCTATTGACATTAGTGTTGTCAGATGTTATTCCACTACTTATATGTGTGTCAGACCCCAACAGGGGCTTGTATTTCCTACCCCATTCATTTAAAACATATTGGGTGACATTGTCCATTATGTCTATGGGGTAACCCCTGTCTTTGAACATATTTGTTATGAGTTGTATTTCGTTTAATAATGTGTTAAAATCTGATGTCATACATAATGCCCTAATATATTGACCTTTGTAAATACTATATTTAAGCCTGGTAGGATGGTAGCTACCAAATTCTAAATAGTCATTGGAAAATGTATTCTTCCTATATATTTTAGATTGTAATATACCATCTTGTTCATAAATAAAGGTGTCCAAATAAGCTATCCCTACAGAGTTATAGGAATGTGTGAATTTAAGAAATGCACTACTGTTGTTTAAGTACTGGATGAATTCATCCAATTGGTCTGTAGTAGAATTCCATAAGATGTAAATATTGTCAAGGAATCTAGAGTAGTGCATAATACTGGTAAAGTAAGTACTGGGGAACAAGATATTGTCTTCCCAGTCTAGCATGACCAGGTTGGCAAATATGGGAGCACACGCTGCTCCCATAGCAACCCCCCTGGTCTGTTTAAAATGCTCTCCTTCAAAATAAATAAAATTATTATCCAGTACTAGACTCATACATTCCATAATAAGGCCAACTTCATCCCATTCAATATCAGAATGTCTAGTAACACTGTTGTAAAATGCCTCAAGTCCTGCATGTTTCGGAATACATGAGAACAAATCAATCACATCAATAGTGACAAATATCCATCCTTTCCTCCATGAGTGACTGGGAAATTTCCTCAAAAATTCCCATGAATCCTTAACCACGTATGGTATTTTGTTGTAAATGTGTTTAAGTTTGACATCTATATATTTACCTATGGTGAATGTTTTGGAGTTGCTACCAGATATGATTGGCCTAAAGGGTGGGTCTGCCAAATTTTTATGTATCTTGGGAATACCCACTAAGGTGGCAAGTCTTGGATGTCTAATCATCATAAATTTGTGTCTTTCTTTCGTAATTCTCCCATCAATAAGAAACTCCTCCAGATAAGAGTCAATTTTTTGATAAGCATTATTAAGTTTTAAGGAAGCATGGTGGCAGCTATTTTTGGATGTTACATCACCCCCTGGATTGAACAACTTCATTTCCTGTAAGCCCATTCTGTCTATCAAACACTAAGTTTGATAAGAATAATATTTATGAAATAAATGCAACATTTAACACATTTGGTGTACAAGATATGATTGGCATTAATTAGGGGAACATATATCAAATTTTCATTGGTATGCAAATGCTTAAACATCAAGCAGCTCACCTATTATTACAAACTATGCACACTTTCATACTTTGTTTCATTTCTTTAATGTTTTACTAACATATGCATTTTTTAGAAAAAAAGCATTTAACAACAGATACATTCTAACTTAGTAACATCTTTTATTAGGTTGTTATATTAATGTACTATTGACACATATGAATAGTTAGACTAGTATTGTACTAGCATCCTCATACTCAGCAGGTCTTTCTAAAACATTGATTTTAAAATTTATTTACTTGGCTTGTAATTATCATCAGCTATTATTACGTTGGCACACTATTTACATCTGCATATATGGAAACCCTAAGACCTCGCACAGTACAGCGATTACACTTTTACAGTTTTATTTTCTATAGGTACAGTGAATGGAGCAGTCCGATCACTAATTTTAACAATTGACTATTTTTAAGGTTTTAGGTTAATATATGGATTGATATAGTAATTACACACAACGTTGGTTCTGCTTACACATACCGAATTTGGTTTTAAATGTAGGGTTTAGTAAGCACAGCAATGATCGCACTTTTAAATTATTGTTTTAGGTGTTAGTATGGCAGGATGATGTAACTTCTTTATAAATAGAAGGAGATGCACTAGATCCTTAAATTTTATGTATTGTATAATAGTAAGTAAATACGGTGACATCAGGTTGTATGATAATCTCTTTTTAGAGTATCTATGGCTTTAAATGTTTGAATATTTTTGGTGCCAAATAAGTTATTTAAGGGGTCTTTGCAACCAACATATTGTTCTGAAGAAGCCCACATAGATGGGTGAAAGCGCTTAACCATTTTGTTTTGAAGCATTCTTTCTGGCTTTTATTTTAACGTTGCAATAAACGTATTTTATCTGTGGATGTATCGCTGGATTTTGTTCATTACAATACCAGTCTTGAGGTGAACAGGCACTCATTGGGGACTCCGTGGCTACAAGGTTACTTAGTATTCTTTTAGAGACAATTCAGTTAAATGTTAAAGTGTTAAAAGCAACTGTTGGAAATTCAGGAAGAACAGTTACTCCTGGCTGTAGGATAAGACAATATATAGTCTGAATAATAAATATGCATGCATGTATATATGTGAGAGATTTTTTTTTATAATTAAATAACTATGTATTAATACAGACACAGTAGTTACAGATCATGTTAACTGTAATGTTACTGCAAAGGGAATAAAGTGATTTTAGTAAATGGAGAGAAGTTATGCCATATGTGTATTGTAGAGGAAAACTGAAAATGGAGACAGATTGTAAGTATTTAATGTGCTTAAGGGAGTAAAAAAGGGTATGAAAATGACAAACTTTTCTAACTCGTTGGCTACATGAGCTGGTTTTGCAGAGAATGGAGGAGTTAATAGGGAAGGGAAAGGACATTAAAAGGGTAACAGGCTGAAGTACCCTAAAATAGATTGTTTCAGGATGGCAGTACAATGCATTTGATGCAGTAATCATGGATATCATGGTGATTGCAATAGAACAAAAATATAAAATATAAATTTATTAATAAAAAGGGAATACCATAAAACTGGGAAAGTGCAGGATGAAGATGAAATAAAAGAGTTTAATGAGGTACGAGGACAAGGTGATTTATACCATGTAAGTAGGGAGAATGAACTGCATGAGATGAACACAGAAAAGATATGATGTACAGGTGAGACACAAATACTGACAAAGGCTGGGGGGGATTTATACCGTATAAGGAAGGAGAACAAACTGAGCAAGATGAACAGGGAAAACACATGATATACAGATAAGATACAAATACTAACATAGGATGGTGAAGGTTATTTATACCATATAAGGAGGGAGAACAAACTGCACAAGATGAACAGAGAAAAGATGAGATACTCTTGAGACGCAGACACTAACAAGGACTGGAAGAAGGGGATTTATATTGTATAAAGAGGGACAGCAAACTGTACAAAAAGAAGAGAGAAATAATGAGATGTGTGGATGAGACACAAATACCAACAAGAAGTAACACATAGAACACCTTATCTGAGAACAAAGTAAGAGCAGATGGAGGAAGGATACAAGAGATGGAGGATAACAGTACTGAACTTATTAGAAATGAACAAACATAATGGAAAGAGTAAAAGAACAGACAACACAGATGTAAAAGGAAGAAAATAAAGGAAAAAAGATAAAATGGAAGGTTAAAAATAGGCAGAAAATGTAAGGAAGAGAAATCATTACAGAATAACTGGATAATGCATTAAGTTTTGGAAAACACAGAATGACACTGGATAATGATATGTGGTAGATATGTTACAAGGAAATGTACAAGGGTGAAACTATATGTATTGGAAGAAAAATAAATAGTTAAACCCCCGGATTCACGAATCCTCCGTGTAAGACTTAATAAGTCTTACTCGGAGGCTGCAGTTGAATGGTATGACGTCAGCGTGCCATGAATATTCATGAGGGCACACTGACTGTAACTCTTACACGGACCGAGTATGAAAGCAGGGGGCGTGTCCGACTGCCGAACAGTCTAAATGTCCACACCCCTGCAAGTGTAGTAAAAGCAAAATGTCAACGCACAAGACCGAGTTCGCTCAAATGTACTTGCACCCAACACCACACTCCCTGACAATGTAAACCCCCATCACAGTTATAAAAAGTAAAATATTTATTTTTTTTAAATCCATGATATAGCTGCCCGTATTTGCACATGTGTGCGTGTGTGTGCCCATTGCTTAGCTATAGTTAGCAATTCCGACATGGAAGAGCATAAGAAAGAATGTTTATGCAAATCACACCAAATTGCAATGGCATAATGGTAGAGCGTATGCACAAAGAGGAGGCATTCACGGTTCGAGTCCCACAACTCCCCTTCTTATTTATGTTTTAAATCAGTATTTTAAATAATACCAGACATATATGATTAAAATGTTATTAAAAGCAGTGAAATGGCCAATGTATCAGTGAACAAAATATATATTTTTAAAGGATCCATATATATATAATAGCCTACTGTTAAGCAGCGCTTTACCCAGCTAAACAGAGGTGCCCATAGTTTAATAGCGCTTTACCCAGCTAAACAGAGTTGCCCAAAGTTTAATAGCGCTTTACCCAGTGAAACAGAGGTGCCCAAAGTTTAAAAGCGCTTTACCCAGCGCAATGTGTTTGCGCGGACGTGTGGGCCGTGCCAACCAGGGCACCAGGGAGCAACAGAGCTAGGTTGCTTAAACGCAGCCACACCCCCTAGCCTGTCTAGACAGTATTAAAATAAAAGAGTGACAAGGTTCAAACCCAGGACCCTGTGCATCATAAGCAAAGCACAGAACTACTAAGCCATGACAGCTTAGGTGAAACAGCCACTATTAGCATACATATACTAAGAAATGGTAGATTAACCATTACTAAGCAGGTCTGCAGTCAGCTTAGAATTCTCAAAAATGGCCAGTCACAAAAAAGTGTGGGAAATGCGGCATATTTAAGCCCCATAGGTGGGAATACTCGCCATAACTGATTGTGGTACCCATTTGCAGTCAGGATGGCAGGCGTCGGAGAGACTAATCACTTTAGAGCGCAAAGGTGGGGCATTGAGGAGAACAAATATATGGTTTGGCTCCTAGTCCACCAACATGAAGGCCGACTCATGCAGGGCCAGGTTCAGTGGGGAGCTTATAAGGCAGAGGCATGGAACCAGTTGGCACATGATCTTACCAGTGCCACAGGCATTCCCAGGACTGGTGAGCAGGTCCGTCACCACCATGCAGACCTGAAGCGACGAAAGGAGGACCAACTGAACCGATGGATTCAGGAGACCCATCATATGCCCAATGCCCCACTACTAAGTATCCATGTAATTAAGTATGTAAGAAATGCTATCCTAGCCTATAGTATGGATAGGTATGTTCCAATACCCCTTCATTTATATTACAGCTGCAGGTGTTCGTTCCGCGAATCGGCAAGCCTATGCTGATAGGCTGGTAAGGCTCCACCACCAGGCAGGTTAGTAATTATTCAGCTGGTATTATTATAGAATATAAGTGAGACAGTCTGTAAAAGAGTTCAGTGTTGTAACCCAGTAATAAAGGTCAAATAAGCCTAGAATAAAGCTTCTGTTAGTATTTTAAGATCAGATAAGTGATGCAGCCTGAAAAAGAGTATTGTAATCCATTAATAAAGAGTAAACAAGTCTCAAATAGTTTCCACCTGTATTGTAATATCAGAGAACTGCTTCAGCCTGAAAATGAGTATTCTAATCCATTAATAAAGGACAGACAAGTCTTGAATACATCCTTGTATATACTGTCATAAGAAATAAGTGAGTCAGCTGTAAAGGATTGTTGTAACCCAGTAATAAATGTTAATAAAGCCTGGAATTAAGTACCATCCTGAAATGTAAATATAAAATAAGTGAGAGAGTGTGAGAGTTTGAAGCTACCAATAAAGGTGTAAGAAGTCTGGAATAAAGGTATACTGCATGCACTACATAATGAAATGAATGAGACAGCCACAACCAAACAGTGAAATGTTTTTAATAAAGTACAATACCTGGACTGTGTCCGTCCCACATTTTGGATATGTTGTTGTACCCTTGCATTATGGAGATAGTATGGTTGTATCAAATGCTGAACATCCACAGTTGTCTATGCCCATATAAACTGGCTGATGGGAATGCCAGTATCTCAGAAGAATATTTATAGTCCTCAACTGTTTCATGTATAGTATGTACATGTTAATCCGGTAAATGAGCAGCTTGTGCTTGTGATCCCACAAATGTCAGTGTGTTGCTAGAGCTGTACGTAAATGTTCAAATGTAGAAGGATACTTTACCTGAACACAGCCAGATATGAACATATATGAATACAAATGGAATGTATATTAATGTAACAGTAACATCTCCATCACCAACATTTCTAAGGTTACATACAGGGAACTGTACTAATACATGTAGGGGATATATATCTGCATCTAGTAAGAATGTACAGTATACATATAGGTATTTTAAGTTGTTAATGTAATATTTTACCACCCTATGTTATGTTCACAAATGATACCATTCCACACCAAAGTGGGTATGTGTATTCACAATTAATTCCTATGGACATTTGTCCTGTTGGTTTATACATATCTGCATGTACGCTGATGCATGTACCCTGTTCACATATCCAAACCTGATGGCCTGTTTCCACCAATCAACCCTGCATGCTGTCGGAATGTCCACTGTTGTTCTAAATATGCATGTGTATGCTTGCTGTTCAACGTTTGGAATTTATGTGTGTTTGGTTAATGGGAATACTAATGCATGCTGTTACAAATAATTTAGAATGGTGTTGTTTGTTACTAACCCAAAATGCCAT
The DNA here is from genome assembly GCF_019279795.1 of Protopterus annectens. NCBI lineage: Eukaryota > Metazoa > Chordata > Ceratodontiformes > Protopteridae > Protopterus > Protopterus annectens. The sequence goes on along the minus strand of NC_056733.1, from coordinate 859,028,275 downwards.
TAAGTACTGCTAAACATAGGACAACTGGGAAGGTGGGTCCCAGCGGACCCACCTCTCCCACCTCAGCTGGCGATTGCACCTGGCACCAGTGCCCAGCCCAGGACCTCCTCCTCCGGTGGCCCTGTGCCACCTTCAGGTGGAAGCACTGCAGGGATGGAGCTCACCCCCACTTTGCAAGCGTGGCCAGAGGAGAGCCTCCACTCACCCTCCAAAGGGGTCCGGTCTGTGGTGCGTAGTGAGATCAGGCATTCCATGACTGATCCCCTATGCCAGCTTGAGGCGAGAGTGGCACAACTCATGGGTGTGCCTGCCCCTCCTATCCAGCCCACAGCACAGCCTCGACCTGGGCTGTGAAGGCGCAGTGGTAACTGCCCATGGGTGGGGATCTCAGTTCCACTGTTGCCATCTGTGGGCTCATGGGCTTGCGATATCCAAATATCCATCCCCGTCAATTGTGTGCACCCACCACATGTCATACTCCACCCCTGTATGCGTCTTGTTTGTCTTGTCTGTTAACCTCCCCAAACCACCTACCCCAATATTCCTACTTCCTTTACCTCACATTCCACTCTTACCTGAAAAAAAAAAGAAATAGGGCAATCTGTACCCACAAAAAATTTACGCCCCACACATAGCTGCCTATTTCGCACACATGTCTGCTGGACATGTAAACTGATAATTACAATTGGCTGTACAACATACTTTGTTGTCCTCACCCCTCTATCAGGGGTGGAAGGTTTCAAATCTCACTCTAAATTTCTAACATATGCACAGCTGTTGCTGGTAAAGAATCGGGCAGCTATGGGCCTTCCCTACATCCTTCCTGCACATCCAGAGCTTGTTTTCCTACTGTCCTACCCTCTTTGTGCCCCCTTTTTCACCACTTTCCTATTTCCCCATTTCCTTTTCTTAGCATGGGTGTTAGAGGGAGTAAGCACTTTTAAGCAGTAGTCAGCGGGTGTGCGCTTGTGTGCGCTTAGCTAAGCATAGATAAGTGTAGCTAAGCATCACGCAAACTCGCACAAACCCACTTACAACTGCTTAAAAGTGCCTTAGTCACTCTGTATGACAAGGCCTGTAGTCTGCTCATCAGCAAAATAAAATATCCCTGTCAGTCTCGAACCATGGACACACTAGACTGCATGAATTACCACTGAACCACAGCAGATATACAATAACTTGGTGCTGTAATAAATATATCATGCATTACTATGAGGGAATGTAAAGTGAAAATAGGAATGTCATAACACAAATCTTGTTCTGTGGGTCTTTACCAGCAGGTTATGTGGAATGGTATGATATGACCATCTTGATTTGATATAAGGATTTAAGCAGTGCTTTACCTAGCTAAATACAGTTGCCCAGAGTTTAGCAGCGCTTTACTCAGCTAAATAAAGTTGCCCAGAGTTTAGCAGCACTTTACCCAGCTAAATAAAGTTGCCCAGTGTTTAGCAGTGCTTTACCCAACTAAATAAAGTTGCCCAGAGTTTAGCAGCGCTTTACCCAGCTAAATGAAGTTGCCCAGAATTTGGCAGCACTTTACGTGAGTGTGTGAGTGTGAGCTTGTGTGCACTCAGCTAAGCATTGTGCAAACCCGGTCAAACCCACTTACAACTGCTTAAAAGTGCCTTAGTCACTCTGTATGACAAGGCCCTTGTACTGCACAGCAGCAAAATAAAATATCCTTGTCAGTCTCAAACCCCACACCTTGGACTCACCAGTCTGCATGACATCCCACTAAGCCACAGCAGATATACAATAACTGGGTGCTGCAAGAAATATAACATGCATTAAAAGGAGTGAATGTAAAGGGAAAATAGGAAAGCCAGAGCAATACATTTCAAGACAGAATTATAACATGCATTACAAGGAGTGAATGTAAAGGGAAAATAGGAAAGCCAGAGCATTACATTTCAAGACAGAAATATAACATGCATTACAAGGAATGAATGTAAAGGAGAAATAGGAAAGCCAGAGCAATACATTTCAAGACAGAAATATAACATGCATTACAAGGAGTGAATGTAAAGGGGAAATAGGAAAGCCAGAGCAATATATTTCAAGACAGAAATATAACATGCATTACAAGGAGTGAATGTAAAGGGGAAATAGGAAAGCCAGAGCATTACATTGCAAGAAAGAAATGTAACGTGCATTACAAGGAGTGAATGTAAAGGGAAAATAGGAAAGCCAGAGCAATACATTGCAATAACCACTGATGTATGCCAGTTAATTCCCTAATTCCAAAAGAAAGTACATACTCCCATGTTTCCAGTGTTAGCATTAGGAGGTGTGAGTAAAATGACACACTGAGAAGAGTGTACTGTAAGAAGCAACAGTCAGGTTTCAGTACAACATGCATTTCACTGGCTACAACCCAGCTTCAGATATGAGACATATACCAACCTTCTGACTCACACAACAGTGTCCACAGCAAACAAGCATGGTCCCCACCTTGCAAAAATGAAAGGCCTATGCCTACCTAACCTATCAATTTATATCAGTGTCCTGAAATCACAGTGAGAACTGCAATTAGCACATGGCAGTCTGCATGCAATTACTAAATGGTGGGCATCAATTGGTGCAGAGGCCATCACATGCACGTGTGCAGATACCTACAAATGCAGCCTGTACTTGCTGTCCACACATGCAATAATACCATTGCAGCATATGGAGAGAGAGAGAGAGAGAGAGAGAGAGAGAGAGAGAGAGAGACAGACAGACAGACATACAGACAGACAAAAAAAACGAACAAACAGAGGCGTTTGGGGACACCAAAAAAAAAAATATTTAAAAAGAAAAATAAACATCAACAGGTACAACAGACAGAGGTAAGAAATACAAAGGTAAGGTATGTAACAGATATGTATTTGCTGGCATCCGAATGATGTGTCTGAAGGGTACTGTACATACTGTGAACCCTCCATATGTGGGCGCAGTCCGTATCTATATGTAAATGCAGATGTGCATAGGGCAAGGGACATACTGCAACTGTTAGTGAAGGCTAGACATATATATGTAGTTGAAGGTTGCTATGTGTACATATCTATGTAGATTGTAGTGTGTGGCATTGAAAACTGCAAGCAGTGTAGGTATATGTCATGTGGTGGTTAAATGCTGTGGGACTGAGCCAGTGAGGCCTGCTACAGCTATATGGCCTGAGGACAGCAAGATGCATTCTGCACAACACTGTGCAATATTATTACATAATTGTATGTCTCACAACTGTTTAATGATTGATATTCCCAACATGAAAGGTGGCCAGTATATGTGCCTATATGTGCATGTATATGTACAGCAATGGATGTTTACAAGTATGTGTATATATACCTGTGTATATATATATATATATATATATATATATATATATATATATATATATATATATATATATATATATATATATATATAAAGAGAGAGATACGTATATATATATATATATATATATATATATATATATATATATATATATGTATACACACATATATAGATATGTACATATATACATATGTAGATATATAGATATATAGATATATGTAGATATATAAATATATAGATATATGTAGATGTATAGATGTATAGATATATAGATATATGTAGATATATAGATATATAGATGTATGTAGATATATACATATATAGATATATGTAGATATATAGATATATACAGATATATACAGAGATATATAGATATATACAGATATATATGGATATATCCGGATATATATATATATATATATATATATATATATATATATATATATATATACATATCTATATATACATATCTATATCTATATATATATATATATATATATATATATATATATATACATATATATATATAGAGAGAGAGAGAGAGAGTGAGACACGGGGTCAGACATACTGCAACAGGTGCCTGGTGACCAACACATTGACTGAACGCCAGTGTTGATACTGCAGTACCATACCCCATTCCAAAACACTTTACCCACTAACTACCAGATAGGTGGTTGCCTGCCTAACACTGAAGGTGTCAGAAGGGAACATGGGACACAGGTGTACAGTAGCCTCCCCTCTGATATTCACAGTTCCACACTAGTCTTGTAATCCCTCTACGTGGTACGTGTCATCACAAAGGGTGTGTCATCTAGGGAAATATAGGTCAGTGTACCCCCTACTCCTCACAATGCCCCATGTGGTATGTACCTCACATGACAACCACAGCAAGTGGAAAGGCCACAGACATACCTAACAGAGTGACACTCCCCCAGGCACATGCCGTATGCAGACTGACTCACAAAACTACAGCTAGAGTGCATTGCATACATCCTACACAGAGGTTACCACTGCCGGACATACAGAGGTATGTCACACCCATAACAGTCAGCTAACCACCATGACAACACCTCAGAATCCCTCTGGGCTACATGACCTAGGGCCCTAATCCTTGTCAACGCACTAAACAGCACATGCTGGAGGTACAGGTTCCTATACACAAATATGCCATACTCTGGACTAAACTAACCAGCATTAATAAATGAGGCTCCTCATTAGTAGATGTCATACATACTCCTGATGAATGTTATGGAGATAAGTAATATGCCCTGGGAGTCACCTTTGTGTATCCGTTTGACAGGAGCAAGTGTAATCACATTACCTGTGTGTCAAATGGCAGGGTAGCATATGGCTAGGCTGCTGTAGGTCCCGGGCCAATAGCGTTGTACCTACCTATGACACAATGCGCACACAATGCACACACACATGTACTCAGTGCAATACCGGCTATGTGAGGTGGAATGAGTGTGATACTGACTGTGTGCAAGGTCTGTAAAGGTGTGATAGCTTAGAGTGAGGTTGTGTCTGTCATGGTAGTTTGTGTCCTAGGTGTGAGGGCAGAGAAAGATGTGTCAGTTATAGGGATCCAGACATAGTAGTATGGCATATGTCATGACGTAGTACCTTGTGTACGACTGTGGTGTCCCATTGTAGGCTGAAGCAATACATGTATGCTCAGTAAGTGGTACTGCTGGTGAATCCAGGTCACATATGAACTGTTGCACTACCTGAAGCTGTAGGCCTAAACACCACAGTATGGTGTATGTTCACATTCCCTGGTATCACTGCCTTGTGTGTTTCCTGTAGTCTGCACAGATTACATTCATCAGGCATAGGTATCTGTAAGTAGGGGCACACAGTACTGTAAGGTACACAGGTAATGCTCATCTGTGTTGGCATACATTTGTGTGTTGTATGTATGTCTAATGTGTGTGTAATGATGCCTGTCCCATGGCCGCAATCACATGTGTGTTACAGGGTATGTGTGTGTACCTAGCAACATGTATACTCTGTTACAACAGTATGCCAGCTATATTAACAACCATGCACATATGTTAGGTAGGGGTATGGCATCAAAGACTAGGGTGGTTTACTGTTAATACTGTAACTGTACATTACATTCATTGCATTGGATGACAATATTCATCATGCATTAGCTTGATATATACCCCCAGTGTGAGGTTGTGCATTGTATCCAATACAGTGTGCCGAGTACTGGTGTATACTGGTTTGTTGTATGGAGTGCGGCAGCCACTGTCAGGCAGTTGTGGGCTGAGCACTGATATGTGGTATTGAACGTGTGTATCCTCTGATAGACAGACAGATGCTATATCTGGCAGTTAAGTGATATCTGTACTTCATCATGTTAAGTGTGCCACATGACTTGCTCAAACATATTGTTTAATTGTCTTCCACGGTTATGGCTCATCAACACAATCCTGCATATACAGCTGCAGAGGAGGAGGTAATGCAGGCCAGCCTGTATCAGCACTATGCCCTGCTTTTTTCCAGGGCCAGCCAGCACCAGCATGAGCATACTGCACTGTAGCAAGATCTTGTTCACCTGATAAACGACATAGGCATGCATAACCGAACATATGAGCAGGTACGCCATCACTGCAGTGATTCAGACATGTCCGGCGGTGTGCATCTGATATTCATAGGCAACAGCTTGCCACAGGTGGTGGGGTGTCCATACATCCCCCCTCACCAGAGTGGAGGAGCTGCTCCTAAGCGTGGTGGCTCCTGGCCTACAGCAGCAACAACATCATGCATGTGTCATCATGGAGGCCGGAGCTACCCAGCAGGACAACATGGAGCATGCAGGTAATATGCCCTAGCTGTAGACTACCGTTACCTGTATTGTTAGAATATGCTTATGTGAGATGTGTACTGTGTGTTTAGCAGTTGTGCTGCCTCTCATGTGCAATACTGATATTCGGAATAGTATCTCCACACCTGTGACTGTTGACTGTTGTTCCACTGTAGATTAGCGCACTCACTCACGGTAGCTATGCCACAGTTGTGGCCACTGATAAACTGTGTCATATTCTTGTAGGTCCCTCTGGTGTGACAGCAGGGCAGACGGTACATGCTGGTGAGTGTGTTAACACTTTAATATTAGTAATGAAATGTGCATGTCATAGGTGAGGTGTAGGCCATGTACACGTAACACACTTACGCATAATGCATGCTGTCCATGTTTGCTGTGAGATATTAATCATCTCATTAAAGTCAGTAGCTGCCTCAATCACATACACTGCACAGTACAGCAGATACAAGTGTGGCAGCACTGTACTGCACCTTAGATATGCATAGTTGCTACAGCTGTACACAACAGAACACATTTATCATACGCAGTACACGAAAACATGCTACATTTCCCATCACACCCGCTGTAAGGTCACACGTCAGTATCCCACATGTCTTGCACGCACACATGCTGTACCTCAGGGGTAGAGTCCTATCATGGGTGTGTGCAACACTCTGCAACACATAACACAGTCATGTTAGGCAATGCTCCCTATTGGTCACCTCACACACCCATGTGCAAGGTGTATGTGTAATTGTGAATGTAGCCACATCACTGCAGTTCAGGTACAGCATGCTAGGCAGTGGTCTTGCACACATTAGTAGCTGTGAGTGACCACAGGATGCATTTTGGTAATGGCACAGGGTACTACATCCCATCCAGTTACAGTGACCACAGTACTACTCAGAGCAGTCATTGCTTTGCACCTCAATGTTGTGTGTGTGTGCAAACATATGCACCTATACACAATATGCATAGCATGTTGTGTGTGTGCTTACATATGCCAGTATACACAATATACACAGCAGTTGCCATCCAAACAAAGTGTCACATATATGTCCTGGAATGCTAGTGGGTATGTGGGTGTTTAATGTTTCAGTCGTGTAGCTTGCCATGCCATGTGTGGCACCGACATATCTGCAATATGTCCCGCACTCACCATAACCACTGTACACTGGCCATGTAGAGCATTGGGATTCCTTCATGTCAATATGCAGCAATCATCCCATGTGTGTACATAGCATGCATGTGCTACACCCTTGCCCACTATTATCTGCTTTGGACACAGACACTGTACTCAGACATTGATATCTATGTGTCACACAGATAACACATGCAGCCATGGCATGTATACTTGTGAGTGATGGTGCACAGGGCATTGCAGAGCTGATAAAACCTGCACAGCAATGTTGTGTCAATGTACAAATTGTGTTCCAGGGTGTAGCCAATCACTGAACAATGACACAGTTGCAACAAAGCCATGTATATTGTCATTACATTGGGGCGTCTACACTTGCACTGTATGGTCTTGTGCAACACAAATTCTGCATGCTGACATGTGTGTGATGACTGTTTACCTTCTGATACTGACACCCACCTTCACCCACTATAGAGTATGTGTTGGATTGCTGGTGTGTGTGTGTATGTGCTGTAGTGAGGAGTGTATTAATGTTCATGTGTGCATGTGTGCATGTGTTCATGTGTGCATGTGTTCATGTGCAGACCGTAAAGTGTGTTTCCTGTCTTCTTCTCACAGGTGCTGAGTTAGGGCTGGCCGAATGCAGCAGGGAACCTGAAGCCACTGCCACAAATAGTGCTGATGATGAGACATGTATTTTGACACAGGGAGGTTTGACAAGGTCTGTCGTTGGTCCACCAATCGACAGTACACAGCGTTCAACCCCATCTATGCGCAAACTCATACTGCCAATACATCCCTCACCACCAATAGCCATAGGCGAGGGACAGCATACAGTTCAGTTGGCACTGACCAGGAGAGTGTGGTACCCATGGCACTTGCATCCCCCCACAGCAGCCATAGCCATATTCCTGGAATGGTACCACATAGGCGGAGGTCCAGGGGTTCTCGGGTGAGCACCACTGGTCATATTGCCCCTGGCAGGCATGCCCTCACTGGTCTTACGATGTCCAGTATGTTCCAGGCTGTAATGCAGGCTCAGGCACGTATGAAACAGTACACCAGGCAGGGACTTAGGACACAGAGGGCACATTACACCGCTATCAATGACAGCATCCGTGACCTTGCCGGTGCCATCCGGACTTACACCGAAGTCATTGTTAGACGTTGGGGGAGACATTAGATGCCCCCCCGCAATATGTCATTCATGAGCCAGGACCATGCGGGACGGTTGAGACGTCGATGTGGATGCATGCCAGCAACAGCAACAGCTGGCAGTGGTCGCGGACAGCACCCAGTTCACAGCTGCTCCCATAGTGGCAGTACCAGCCCCAGCAATGCTGTGGCTGGCCTGTCCATTGACCACCCCAGTAGACCACATGCACGTGGCTCTGGCCATTCCCAGCAGGAATATGGGTCCAGTCATCCCATCTCTGCCTCTGAGGACAAGACACAGTCAGGGTTGGTACCCGATACTGTCCATAGCACCCCTGCCAGGCACAGGTACTGTGTCCGTGGCTGGAGACAGTGATCTGTACAACCTAGCAGGTACAGTCTGTGGCTGTTCCACAAACTACTGTATATGGCAGCCACATGTTGGAGCTGTGTGCATGCAGACACACACACATTAACCAAACAACTAGGGCTCACACATACACACACACATTACATCAACATTGGCCCATGCTGTACTGTTGTCCCTCACACACACACACACACACACACACACACACACACACACACACACACACACATAGACATGTCGATTGGATGGGTCAATGTCAGCAATGCTGTGGCTGGCCTGTCCATTGACCGCCCCAGTAGACCACATGCACGTGGCTCTGGCCATTCCCAGCAGGAATATGGGTCCAGTCGTCCCACCTCTGCCTCTGAGGACAGGACCCAGTCAGGGTTGGTACCCGATACTGTCCATAGCACCCCTGCCAGGCACAGGTACTGTGTCCGTGGCTGGAGACAGTGATCTGTACAACCTAGCAGGTACAGTCTGTGGCTGTCCCACAAACTACTATATATGGCAGCCACATGGTGGAGCTGTGTGCATGCAGACACACACATTAACCAAACAACTAGGGCTCACACATACACACACATTACATCAACATTGGCCCATGCTGTACTGTTGTCCCTCACACACACACACACACACACACACACACACACACACACACACACACACACACACACACATAGACATGTCGATTGGATGGGTCAATGTCAGGCTCTGGCAAACAACAAAATGCCTTGTGCATATGATGATACCTGTGTCACCTCCTGTCATCTGTAACATTGATGGAGGAACAGGCTAACATGGTGCTGATGCACAGGGTGACACTATAGCAGTGTAGCAATATTAGCAAGTTGTCAACAGGAAAGTGTAATGACATCCTTGTAGGTATATCTCAGCAGACATTATTCATCAAAGCTCTGATTGTCAATGTAGCATTGTTTACACCACTGTTAGGTGTGACTATGTATTGTCCACCCATGTGCCACTTGGCTGACATGTAATGTGTTGCCAGCATGTGTTAGTGAATGGACAGTATGTGTGTGATGTGTGCAGTACAGATTAGCAAGTGTACATCTGTGAACATGGTGGGTGTGCACTGTTTGTATGTACTTGCATAGTGGACACATGGGACATGTGGCATACTCTGTTGTACACATTGTTAACATGTCAGTATCTTTCAATGGCCAGTGTGCATTCTACTACAGTTATGTACTAACATGGGTAGACATGTGTATATGACATGGGTAGACACCATGCTGTGGGTGATACTGTAAGTATCTGTCGATTATTTGCAGTATGGTAGTATACATAACCTCAACAGCATGACTATAAGCAATCATTGGATGATGTCCTGACAAATGACACATAGTCATAGGGAACTCAGTAACAGTTGTATCCTTCCAGTGCTACACTATAACACTAACCAGTGGTAATTACTGCCACCCATTCCTGTGTACACACCTGTTTGGCATATAGCTCCCTTAGGTATATGCAAACACACTAGGGATGTGTCCATCCACATCTGGTAATGCATGCAGTGGCCTACAATCCATTCTCTGGATGGGACACATATCCTACACAAGGGTATCATACAGACAGATGCCTGTCATGTGATACATGCTGTATAACAGTAAGCCGACTATGGCATAGTCATCCACATGTACTATACTTACTATCCCATCAGTACCACATAGGTGGTAGCCCTAAACATGTATGTTGGGTACCAATGTGTACATACAGCCTCATGTTATGTCATGTGTCCCTTGCTATCCACATATCCATAGGTATTGTGGAGTCCCAAGGTGTGTCACATGAGACATTGGAGGCCTGGATGCATATCCACAAGGCGGTTGTACACCTATAAAGACTGTCCATTATTGGTAGTCGTTGCTGTATATGAACATGCCTGACATATACCCCAGGCATATACCCTCACTCACACTACTGTAAAGTAACTGTCATGGGTGTGTGTGGCACAGATGACCTTGACCACGGATCACGACAGTGGATGGGCCTGTCACATACATACATATGTGACCTACAATCTGAGAAGCTGCGGCACAACCTGTCAATGGCAACAAATGTATTCATGTAGTATGCAGGCTTCACACCTATGTACTGATTAAGGGAACATGTACACATATATATATGCAACGCATATACCTGATGTGTACAATGCATTTACTGTTGTAATCATAATATGCCATAACATAGTAAAAGCAAGACCCACACCGCATTGACCAAGAGTGACACACACACAGTCAGCACTTGCAGGATTCAAACCCCTACTCTGTATTTCTGGGGTGGTGGCATCATCAGTCTTTCCAAAAAGGAATGTACATCTTTAGTGTGTTTTCCCAGTCTTCAAAAAGCCACTCCTTTCAAAGAGAATTGCACACACATCCCCGCATACAGTCAGCGTTTGCAGGATTCAAACCCCTACCTAACTATGTTATGATACTAGAAAGAGACGCATTAGCGCAGCGCACTATTTGCTTTACTGGATGGTTTCCCTTCTCTGCCTGTATTTCTAGGGTGGTGACATCATCAGTCTTTCCAAAGAGGGATTGTACATCTTTAGTGTGTTTTCCCAGTCTTCAAAAAGGCCACTCCTTTCAAGGAGAATTGCACACTCATCCCCAACACACAGACACAGTCAGCGTTTGCAGGATTCAAACCCCTACCTAACTAGGTTATGATACTAGAGAGAGAGAGACACATTAGCACAACACACTATTTGCTTTACTGGGTGGTTTCCCTACTCTGTCTGTATTTCTAGGGTGGTGACATCATCAGACTGGACGTGGTAATGTGTGTACACTTTGTTTTGTGCCATTCCAGGAATGGTCTATGTGGGTTTTCAGGTGTCAACAGCTGGAACAGGAACTCATAATCCTTACCTAGTGTGATCTATCTGTGGACACATCGACATTCCTTCATATGTCAACACATATTTATGCACAGTTTATTGGTTTTGTGGCACTGCATGTGTCTGGGATGTTGATAAAGGGCTATTCAAAGTGTATGTGAGATGTGTAGCTGTGTTCAGTGATGTATGTCCTGTGTGTCTGCCTTGCAAACAGTCTAGCATGTTTGGGAACCATGATCCGCACATGAACATACCATGGTTAGTAGGGTTGTGTGTATGTCATCTTCCAATAGCTCAGTTTATGACTTCAACCATGATGGACTCCATGGCCTTGCAGATCATACTTCATAGGCATACTGGACTGTACTTCCGATGGTGGGTTGTGCACCAACACTTGTGTGGAGTGCCATATGTTGCTGTTACACATTCAACGGTTCCACAACCTGTGTAGGGGAGGGGAGTTCAGCTGACTCTTCAGGTGCAGGATCTGTTTGTTCTGTAGTTTATGCATGACACATATTGGGAATCAATGTAGTCCACTTAATGCCATGCTTTTAGCATTGGGGGTAGCTGTTCATCCATTCTACATGTGATATCTCCTGGTATGATGATATGGACTATCGTCGGTGGGAGGTGGGTATGTATATATGGGCCTGTCTGTCAGGATGTCAACATTGTCAGTCAGGTACAGTTGGCCCTGACTCATGACATATATGTGTGTACATTGCTATATATGACATAGCTGTTGGAGGTGTCATGATTCAGTCTGGACTCCTTCTCAGCTACTCTTTACAGAACACCAACAAACCTGATCACTAATCCCTGTTATGCTCTTTTACACACTTAACACCCTACTGATCTTTTGTCATCTGGCTACAGAGTATGTCATGATGATATCCCGGCATGTCCAGGGGTCAGCTTTGTGTGCATTCTCCAGTCCAGCTGGTGAATATTGTGATGTAGACACAATGTCACATCTGCCTCATGTACACAGACAACACTCTCCTCCTCACAACAAACCCAGATATATGTGTGAGATGCACCTATAGAGACATACAGGGTGGTGAACTCTCTCGACCCATGACTGGCATAGTCTATCAGGTGGTGAAGATAACCACACACACCACATATCAGTCTCACATATCCTCTGGCGACAGCACTCAAACCACATTATCACACATACACATACTAGGATGCTGTAAATGAACTCTGCCTAAGCTGCAGAGACCTCCACAGCAGGCACACACACAACTGTTACCCTGCTACAATACCCACATTTCACATAGTTCACAATGTCAGTGTGCCACACAGTCACTTGCCTTTGGGCTAAACAACACACATAATACACTTATGATAGGCGACACTTATTGTCAGACACACTGACGTACCACTCACCAGCCTATAAAAGGGAATAGTCCCTTTGTGCTGTCTGTTGTGTGCCAGGATCTGCCACATAACACATGCAGTCAGGTCACTGCAAAGCAAGTACAGGACTGGCACCATCATTGTCCAAGCTGGTGCGTAAAACCTCACACATTACTCCCTGGACCACATGACATGGTACATGGAGGAACAGTGTTATCATGTAGCCCAGGCCAGTATGACCCTGACCTTGTCTAGCATCTTACACCCACCAAGTATGATGTCACAGTATACAGACAAACATATCACGTTTAACACTTGGCTAACAGATTGGTGTCATTCATAGGGGATACAGTGTCTGTCAGCCTGTGGTGACATACTTAGCATGCCACGTAGCTTCACTATGGACAGCTTGCACCTGTCACCCTTGGACCTTTGAATGCTGGCTAAGGCTCTTGCTACCACCATAGTGCATTTGTTGAGTAGGGCTCAAAAGACAAACCCTCCTACATAGACATTACAGGTTAAATAACACTAAGGGTAATGCTGCTCAACACCAGATGTGTTACCCTCATATTGTGGCCACTCAGGACTCCCCTCAGTATGGGGGATAGCAATATATGTGCACTAACAGACGCCTAGTTCAGGGTCACATATGCACACCATCACTACCAGGTTATGTTTCATACCATGATTTCTGACCACAGGACTTGGAATGGACAACACAACTATGGGGTGTATCCATATACATCACAGATACACACACCTCCCGGTTAGTGGCATTGCACTAAGCATCACAGACCATACATATACAACTACCATTGTGCGAAACTGCCTTTCAGTTTGTTGCCTACTACAGACCACCCTCCCATACTCAGGAAACACACTGGGCTTTCCTGGGATTAGTGGAGGATATGATGGTCTCCACAAACACCATTATATTGGGTGACATCAGATACACGAATATTGACTGGGGATACTACTCAAGCCACAACAACCTCACCCTACAGTCACTAAAATTTGTAAATTCATATGCTGTGGCACAACCAGTCACCACAGCCACAAGGGGGAATACATATTGGACCTGTTCATCACCAACATGGGGACTCTATGCTCCACACCAGCAATATACCCCTCATTGGTAAGGTTGGAACATACATCTATCTCACCGGACATACATATACACTCCACACACCCATCCTGGGTAATCTTGGTGAATTTCTGATGAGCCAACGTCTCACTTCACCAAAGCAAAGTGGTATCCTTCAGAGACCTTGAGATAGTGTCAAATACAGCTCTGACTGCTGAATCCTTTACATACACATTCTATGGACTCCTAGTGGACTGCATGGATTGTGCTACCCCAAATAACAAGACTCACTCCTCCAATGACAGGGGACCTGTCTGGTAGACACCAGCCATTAATAAGCTGTACAATGTCAGGAGGAAGCTACTACATGATAGAGCACAATCCTAGACAGGGAAAGCATTTGTGATCTGTACTAGCAGACAGCTATGATCACTCATGTACTTATCTAAGGTCGTCTTCTCACGTACAAATGCACCAGAAAAGTAGGACTATCACAAGGCCTTCATCAGTTATGTCAGGAACCTGGGAGGACACTCACTGATATGCTGTGAGTTACTGCATACTGACTGCACTTACCCTGAACCCACTGGTATAGCCAACATCCTGGCAAACAGGTTCAGTGCAGATGTCTCCCCCTATCCCCCCTAGGGAGAAACTATCCATCCCAACTGAGTGTAACCTCCCTGACACCACACAGTAACAGGTGAGTGCTGCCCTCCCCAAAGCAAACATTACAGCATCAATGGGACCAGTTGGTGTCCCGGCCTGCATCTTACACAAGCTTCATGACAGACGTAACCCTCACATTACATCACTGTGCAATATCAGAGTTACTACAGAATATGTACCCACGGAATGGTGTTAAGCGACAGTGGTCCCACTCCACATAGTTGGTGGCAGAACGGACCACAGACAATATTGCCTTATAAGCCTAACTATCCTGTTATGCAAAGCTATGGAGTGTATTGTCATGGGACTCTTAAACATAGACATCAGGAACCTACAGACACTGTGTCCTACACATTTCAGCATTGTTGTGGGCAGATCTTGCCTCTTGAACATGTTTGTATTCTTTAGACAGTTAACAGGTCCATCAGCATAGGGACAGTTGTACACGCAGCCTACTCGAAGCTTGCTAAACCCTTCCACACAATAATCCACTGGGCCATTATGCATAGGCTCACCAGCATCGATATGGACACATACCTCACATGATGGATTGCTATCTGGATCAGGGATAGCACCCACATGGTCAGAATTGCAGGTGCCATATCTGACTATACATCAGTTACACATGGCATCCCACACGGCTCGGTCCTGGGCCCTCTCTTGTTCAGTATATATTTGTCTGACATACCGTCTACCACAGGGGGAATATGGCTGACCTTCTTCGCACTTGACTGCAAACTGGGTGCCATAATCACCTCTCCAGCTGCCACATGCATACTCCAACAGGGTATCACAGAGATGGAAGACTGGTGCCTGAGCCATGGCCTACAGCTAAATGCCATTAGTTGCATAGTCATCCCCTTTGGGAATAACAACATGCCCACACATTAACACATAGGTAGTACTCTATTACATATGGTAGGTGTTGTTAGGTGATTGGGGACATGACTTGTTTGTACTATCGCCTTTGACATTCACGTTGCCACAGTGGTTGGACAGACCTTCTATATAAGCAACCTTATCCCATATGGCTTCACATGTAGATCGAGTGATGTCATTGTGCCCCTATACTAATAGCAACCATGCTTGGTTAGACTGCCACCTTTGGGGTGTACCTTACCCAACACCTGCAACAACTGTACTGGCCACAAATACCCAAGCAACAGCCACCCCTCAACAATACCCACGAATCACATATCTCACAAAATCAGTGTGCCTCACAGTCACAGCCCTTAAGGCCAAACAACACACCGTCTACACTTGTTATAGGGGACTCTGTTGTCCGGCACACTGACATCTCACTCAGCTGACTGAACAAGAAGGTCACTGTAAGCTGCCTGTCAGGTGCCAGGATCCACCACATAATGCAAGCACTCAGGTCACTCCAAAGCAAGTACAAGTATGACTCCATCATTGTCCATGCAGGTGTGAAGGACATGAGACGTACCTCCCTGGACTGCAAGAAAAGAGACATAGAGGAGCCCTCTGATCATGTAGCCCAGGCTGGTATGACCCTGACCTTGAGTAGCATCTTGTCCTCACCAAGAATGATGCCAGAGTATAAAGACAAAATGATCAGTTTCAACAATTGTCTAAAGTATTGGTGTCATTCAATGGGGGATCCAGTGTCTGTCAGCCTGGGATGACATGCCCAACAAGCCATGTTGCTTCGCTAGGGATGGCTTGCACCTGTCACCCTTAAGCTTTCGTATACTGGCCATGCCTCTTGCCACCCCCATAGTGCATTTTTAGGCGAGGCTCAAAGGACAAACCCATCTCCATAGACAACCCAAGGATACAAAATCTAAAGGTTATGCTACTCAATGCCAGAAGTCTAAACCTCAAGATGCATGCACTCGTGGCTCTCCTCAGTATGGAGAATATTGATGTCTGTGCAATAACAGAAACCTTGTTCAAGGCTCCTGAGTGCACTCCAGCACTACCAGGTTATAACTCATACCATGCATTTCAGACACAAAACTCGGACCGAAGCACAAAAGGAGGGGTAGTATCTATATTCAATAAAGATACCTACACCTCCAGGTTAATGGCACTGCACAAAGCATCAGAAACCATTCATGTGCAACTAACAGTGGGCCAAACTGCCTTTAAGTTTGTAGCCTGCTACAGAACACCCTCCCTATTACAGGAACCCCACTTGGCATTCCTGAGAATGCTGGAGAATATCAAGGTCTCTCCTAAAACTATGTTATTGGGTGACTTCAACTACCCAAACATTGACTGCGACAACTACTCATGCCCAAGCACACTTGCCCTATGGTTCATCAAAGTTATAAACTGTAATGTGATGGAACAACTGGTCACCACTCCTACAAGAGGGAACAATATATTGGACCTGGTCATCACCAACATGGGGACTCTATGTTCGACACCAGAGGTAAACCCCTCATTGGTAAGATCAGACCATTAACAAATTTCCATGGACATCCATATCCTGTCCCCACCCCCAGCCGAGGAAATCACTGTAAAGAATTTCTCAAAAGCCAACTTTGCACTTCTCAAGACTGAGATGAAATCCTTTAAAACCCACGGGCCAGAGGATAATACAGGCCAATCCGCAGAATCCTTTACAAATGCATTCTATGAGCACCTGCAGGAATGCATGGATCGTGCTATCCCAAATAAAACCAAGACTCACTCCTCCAAAAACAGGAGACCTGTTTGGTGGACCCCAGCCATAAATAAGCTATACAATGGAAGGAGGAAGCTACTACATGACAGAGCAAAACCCAAAAATGGAAGGCATCTCTGTTCAGTATTAGCAAGATACTTCAATACCTCATAAAATCATCAAAGGCCAGTTTCAAAAGGGAAATTGCCCTAGACACTAAAGATAATCACAAGCCCTTCTTTAGTTATGTCCATAATATGGGTGGAACCCCCCAGATATGCTTTGAATTGTAGCATAATGGTACAAAATATACCGAACCTACAGACATGGTCAACATCCTGGCAGACAGATTCAGCACAAACCTCTCCCCCCCTTCACCCCCAAAGGAACAAATGCCTATCCCAACTGAATGTAACCCACCTGACATCACAAATGCACAGGTGAAAGCTGCCCTCTCCAAAGCAAAAAACACAGCAGCTATGGCACCGGACGGTGTCCCAGGCTGTATCTTACACAAGCTCAAAGAAGAACTGAACCCTCACATTAAGTCACTGTTCAAACTTAGCCTTACTATAGGATATGTACCCAAATAATGGCGTAAAGCTACAGTGGTTCCACTCCACAAAGGTGGTGCCACAATGGACCCTGGGAACTATCACCCCATAAGCCTGACTAGTCTGGTCTGTACAGCTATGGAGCGTATTATCATGAAACTCATAAACAAAGACATTGGGAGCCTCCAGACACTGGATCCTACCCAATTCGGCTTTGTTAAGGGCAGATCTTGCCTCTTAAACCTAGTTGATTTCTTTGAAACAGTTGCCAAAGCTATAGATGAGGGCAAGGTAGTCCACACAGCCTACCTGGACTTCGCAAAAGCCTTCGACACAATACCCCACTCGGGCATCATAAATAAGCTTACCAGCTTAAATATCAACCCCTATATCACAAGATGGGTTGCAAACTGGCTCAGGGATAGAACCCACATGGTCAGAATCGCAGGTGCCATGTCCAAATCCAAACCAGTTACAAGTGGCATCCCCCAGGGCTCAGTTCTGGGACCTCTCTTGTTCTGTATATATTTCTCTAAGGTTCAGGCTAACACAGGGGGATTATGCATGACAAAGTTCGCAGATGACTGCAAACTGGGGACCATAATTGACTCTCCAGCTGACACAAGCATCCTCCAGAAGGGTCTCACAGAGATGGATGTTTGGTGCCAGAGCCACAGGCTCGAGCTACATGCTAAAAAGTGCATAGTCATCCCCTTTGGGAAAAACAAATTACACATAGGTGGTAATCCATTAAGTACAGAAGTAGTAATTTGAGATTTGTGGACCAATGTAGATAGTAATCTCTCCTTTGATAATTACATTGCCAAAGTGGTTACAAAGACCTTCTGTATATGTCACCTTATCACGAAAGGGTTCGCATCTAGATCAAGAGAGGTTATTGTGCCCCTCTACTTGTCACTCATCAGCCCCATACATGAATACAACGGCCCTTTTGGGATGTACCTTACCCAACACCTGCAGCAACTGGAGAGACCCAAAAAGACCTCTCCAAGAGGATCATGGGCTACAAACAGATGTCGTATGCACCTCAACTAAAGAAACTCCAGCTCTACTCAGATGCTTACCGCCTACTCAGAGGTGATCTATACCTGACATATAAAGCCATGTCAGACCCAGAATTAATGGACATGCTCCACCTCAGAAATCCAAGTCCCTTAGAGATACACACTCCAGGGACTTAAACCTCAGCACAAGAATAAAAAGGACATGCTGGAGGGACAGATTCATTTCCCAGAGTCTCCCCTCATTCTGGAATAGAATCCCAGTTCATATTAGACATAGCCCCTAGCTGACTCTCTTCAAGCCAAATTTGTACACGTGGATGGGAAATCGCAAATTCACCCCTGGGATCTCTTCTGTGTCCCTGCTAGACAGAGGCACAGCAAACTAATCTTAAAGGGTACCTTCTGTGACCTAATTTACAGAGGCACAGTAGACTAATCTAATAGGGAGACGGAAGCCAAATGCACTCTAGCTAGGCTTATAAATGCCCTAGGGCAGATTGCCTAATATCTATCTATGAACCTATGAACCTTTAAGTTCTGCACCAAGCAGATGTAGGGACTCACATGGATGACCTGCACAGTTCAGATACAGTAACTCCAGCTCTACTCAGTCGCTTACCACCTACTCGGATATGATGTGTGCCTGTTGTTTGCAGTAATACCCAACCCAGAATTAATGGACATGCTCCACCTCAGGATATCCAACTCCCTTGTAGCTACACACTCCAGGGACATATACCTCAGCACAGATGTTAATAGGACATGCTGGAGGGACAGATTCTTATCACAGATTGTGATCAGTTTAACATAGGCAGAGTCACCCACTAACCACCTACAAGGGACATCTTGACGGCTGTATGGGTGATCGTATGTTTACCCATGGGATATCTTCTGTGTCCCTGCTAGACAGAGGCACACTAGCCTAAACATACATGGGCTGTCTTGTGTGACCTACTATTCACTGGCACAGTGTAATAATCTGACAGGGCTGCAAAAGCCAAACACACTCTGGCTAGGCTTGTACATACCCTAGGGCAGATAGCCTAGTATCAACCTCTGAACCTATGCTTCTGCTCAGGATGCACAATATTTATTGCTGATACTGTTTGCAGGTCTTTATCGTCTTTGTTTTCCCAGTTTCTATGAACAACTTAGGTATCTGTGGAACATGTTTGATCGTGACAGAGTTCCACTATATTATATAAGTGTCTGTTGTCATGTAACTGTGTGCACAGGGCGGATTGCTGGATAGTGAGAGGTTCCTAGGTTAACACATGCAACTGCCAGATATGTGTGGCCCGCTGCTGTAGTCAGACATGGCCTAAGTGTGCAGTTAGACATGGCCTAAGTGTGTGAGCATGCCCAGTTCAGGCTTTCCATGTTTTGTTGCCTGAAATATGTCTCATTTATTCGTGTGTGAGCATGCCCAGTATGACCTTTCAGTATGTTGCAATCTGAGGTCCACTACATTTGTGGATGTGTGTGAACATGACCAATATTAACATTTATACTGTGTGTGTTGGAAGTCAAGTTCTGTTCTTACTGCAGGACTCACCTTTGTGTCATAACTCAACATGGATTATGCTGTGCCTGCAGGGTTTCCATTAGATAATTTGCATAGACTTATCAACATTCCTTCATACTGGCTGAACAGTGCAATGCTGTCATGGTTTAGTGGTTCAGTACTTTAACTATGGTGCACAGTATCCTGGGTTCAAGGCCCATCACTGCTTTATATTTCCATACTGAGCAGACCAGACTGCTTAAGGGCCAGTTAAGCAAATATAAGCATGTTGGTTTTTGTTCTGCTATGCCCTACTTAGACCAGGCTTGTCCAACATTGCTGTATCTTCACCAACTTTGCTGGACATTGCCCAATATTACTCGACATTGACCACAGTTGTACTATCTGGTGTGTGCGATTCTGCTTGCATATACTACATGGTGGTAAATGCTGTTTAGCACTACCTTAAATTGCTTGACACATGGCAATCATGCCTCAGGTGGTGCTGCAGGACTGCCTATGTCAGATGCACATACTACACTCCCTGTACATGTTTGAAGCAGGTAGTGTCAACTTAGGCATCCCTTTTACTATATGTGCGGGTCAGAGAGAGGTATAATTTCCAGGGTTTCTACTGAGCCAGTGTATGTGCTATGCGTTGCCTCTTTGCCAAGGCCAAAGCATACTGGGCACGCCTCCTTCTGCCTACTGAGGCAGGCTCAGGTTGTTCCTCCTTCGAGTCACGCTCTGCCTGTGATGACCTTGACAATGGTGGGGGGCTGTTTGGGCCAGGCCTATGCTGGTCCTGCTACAGCTGTTTTCACAGGATCATATTATGTAGCATAGCACATACTATGACAATTTGGGTACATGTAGTTGGTGAGTACTGCAAGGCTTCACTAGATTTGTCCAGGCACCGGAACTGTGACTTGAGCAGCCTAAACACATGTTCGTTTACATTTCGTGTTTGTGTGTGTGCCTCATTATGGCGTTCCTGTTCAGGTGTGTGTGCGTTTCTGATGGGTGTCATCAGCCACAGCTCCAGTGCATAGCCAGCATCCCCCACTAGGTGACCATGTGGGATATCCCCATTGGCAAATGTCTGGTACAGCTGTGTCAGATGAAAGATATGGGAATCATGGTAGCTTCCAGGGCAGCCAGCACACACATTCAGTATTATGCCCTGGGCATCACACATGACCTGGCAGTTGATGGAGGGGAAGCCCTTGTGGTTAATGTAGGCCCTACCCCGCTCACCAGCTGGTACTTTGATGCATATGTGCGTGCAGTCTATTGCACCCACTACCTCAGGGTATTCTGCTATTTGCTGGAAGAGACGCATATTGCTGGCCAATACCTCATGGGAATTGGAGAAATATACATGATCACCGATGTGCTGACATGGCATCCAGGAACTGGTGCAGTACCCTGGATGCTGATGCCTGTGATATCCCCATCATATCACCAGTTGGTCTCTGGAAGGTACCTGTTGCTAGTATTCATAGGCCAACACATACCTTGGTTTCCACTGGAATGGGTTCCCCTCTGTTGGTTCTGTGTGTGAGGCGTGGCCTGCACAGCTCAACAATTTGCTGCATGAGGTCTCTGTCCACTCTATTGCGCTCCACTATCTCCAGCTCATGTAGCCCCTGGTAGGTTACCCTGGGCCTGTACACGCTTCTCCGTCTCCTCACTGGGGGTTGGTTGGCAGCATCCCCATTGTCACCACCCTCAGCATGTTGCATATGTCGCCTTATGACAGCAATGGCAGCCCCTAACATTTCTTTGATTAAGTTAAGCCTTTTCAGTATTCACTTCTCTTAGCTTACTGCAGTGCTGCAGTGTCTCTGAGGAATACATGGTGAAAAGTTGTTTGCAGAGTTTTAAGTGCTGGGCTGGTTTACTGCCTGTGTAATTGCCTGATTCTGATTATTTTTCCACCTGCTAGCTCTGCTGACTCTCCCTGGTTAATTTCCTACTGTTTGTTGTGCTTCCTTTTGCCTTTCCATTTCCTCAGGGGGGCAGCGCCGTGCACACACCCGCTAACACGCGTGCACACAGGCTTAGACGGAGTTACACTAGCTAATTCCTGCCTAAATGCGTGCACATGAGCGCACGGCACTTACAAGACTTTAAACTGCCCTACACATGCTTAAACACGCGCACACAAGCGCACATGTGCTAACACAGATTTAGACAACATTACACATGCTAACTTCTGCTTAAATGTGCGCACACTGTCTTACTCGGGTTTATAGGCACGCACAAGCGAGCATACACGTTGCAAGCATTTTTACAAGAAACTTTGGTGATACACACAGTGTGCACCTTCTATTTCTTGACTTTAGCTAGGACATCTACTGACACACCTCTTCCAGTGATGAGCAACTGACAGCTAACACATACCACTCTGCTCCAATGAGATTAGCTACTGTCATACATACCCCCTCATGATGCCACCTATATCCTACTCTGTTACTCCCCTTATCCTAGTCTTGCACTCCACTGACTGTGCTCATTTGCTATGTAGACTTGGGATTCACTATCCTTACCCTCATTTGCATAGGATTGCCTACTAATGCTTGGTTACATCACTTAGACTGGGTTCCTCCCTTAGCAACCCCTACTCGGTAGCCATGTTGTCTTCAACCTGCCATTGCCTTGCATTGTACATTACAAATACCCATAAAATCCACATTTGTGGGTTTTAATTTTTATTTTTCTGGTTTTTAGAGCACAGCCTGTTTGTGTGATGCTGCACTATGCTTAAACATGGAAAATTGGACAAAAAAAAAATAGTTTTTTTTTCATTTTGCATCGGGAAACATTGCCAATGGCCATATATTTGGCCATTGGCATGCTTCCTCTACTGGATGCAACATTTATTTGGAGCTGTCACGGCTCTGTTTTGCTATTTGCAGAACGGTACTCAGTTGTCAACTGAGTACATTTCTGCAGATAACACTACTCTTACTCGGACAGGTTCGGGTTTCCTGGATCGCAAATCTACCTCATTTGCATGCCTTTTGGCTGCAATTGAGGTAATTTGCATGTCCCAGCCCTGTCCGTGTAAGAGCCGTTTTAGGAGCTCTCTTGTACGTCCCTACAGGCTTTTTGCTGGATCGCTCGTCGGACATGATGGCTGCATGGAGTCTTATTCTACTCTTAGACTCGTTGCAAGCCATCGTGAATCCGGCCGAAAGTTTTGAATGAGAGGCAAGAAACCAATGTAGGGTATATATAAGGATAATGAAATTCTTGTGGAAAGAAGTAGATAAATGTGAAGATCAGTTACATTAAATAATGCATTATATAATTATTATAACCATTTAAAAAAAGAAAGATTTGATTTGGATATGTGTAAGATGGTTCTATATCTTATCAGCAAATGGTCACATTGTAGAATGGCATCACATCAAAAATGCAATCTTTTAAACCCCCTCCCCCCACTAATTATATATACCATCTCAGAGATTGTACTACAGTGGGGAAAAGGACACATTTCTTGATTCCACTATAAGATGATCTCAGAATGGTTTGACAGACTGCATTGTCAATGCAATGCCATTTGACAATGTGGCAGTTTGCTGACATGGTATAGACCAAGTAAGATGATAGGAGAAGCATTTCTTGTATCAAGGGAAAGGAAGTTAGATGTATGTTATTTTAATAAAGCTAGTGGTAGCATAAATAAGGAAGATATAGAAGGGGAAATGATTATGTATGACATGTGAAGGCTTTTGACAATGTTTTACATCTACAGATTTCAGAAAATTTTACAGGCGTACAGCATCAGAAAAAGACTAACTTTTTAAGGGGGAATATAGCAATGTCTTGGTGAAGGCATTAGTGAATAGGTTGTTAAGTAAAACAATAAAAATGAGCAAAGGTATAAGGCAGGGGTGTCCTATAAGTGGGGGATCTTTAATGCTGTAATTAATACTGTAATAAAGAAAGTAAGTAAAACAGTAAATGTTTAAATGGGTCTACTATGACCCATCGAAGTTTCAGTTTGTAGAAACTGAAATAAGCAATCCCAGTTCAGCAAAAGTGCTTTTAAACGAAAATGCACTTTCACGAAAGTCAATACACATAAAACACACACACGCGCGCACGCACACACGCACACACACACACACACACACACACACACACACACACACACACACACACACACGCGCACACACACAAACATTAAACAAACACATTCATGCAGGGGGGCAAGCCCCCCCCTGCACTCCCATACACCCCCACAACTTTATATATATATATATATATATATATATATACTAACTCCGAGATCGCACTACAGTGGAAAAAAGGGAATATTTCCTTAACCTCACTGTATCGCAATCTATCAAAACTAATTGGCGATCAGAGTTTTGCGAAAGTGCATTGTTATTTAAACAAATTTTGCTGAACTGGGATCACTTATTTCAGTCTCAAGAAACTAAATTTTTGATGGGTCAAAGTAGACCCAATAAACATATTGAGGGAGTATAATTATCCATAATAAGTAATACAGGAGACTTAATTCTTATGGTGAAGAAGAGATTGCTGGTGAGAGAGATATTAAAAGCAGTACTTGGCAAATGTCATATGTTAAGTGAAGATTAGGGAAGGAGAAATCTAAGGGGGTAGGAAATAAATTAAAGCTGGAGGTGTATTTTTTAAAGAATTTCAATTTCTTTATTGGGTTTATATGTGGAAAGGAAGAAATGGTTTATAGGCAATGGCAAAAAATAATGGAAGAACAGAACGATATAATAGGATTATGGAAGATTTGGAAGTTAACTTTTAAAAATCAAACAAATTTGATGAATTCTGTTATTTAAGAAAATTGTATATACAGGAGAAATAAATATGTTGCCAAAAAGTGCAGAAAATGAGGTAGTGTAAACTATATTTATTGTAACTTGGGATTCAAAGATCAAACTTATAAAGAGAGTAATTTTATATAATAATGTAGGGAAAAAGAGGCCAGCAGATGGAAAGGGTTGGGAGTAGGGGTGGGGCTGTAGATGAGGTGTCAGCTTGGGGAAGTGGTCTAAACTAGGGTTAACAATTGCTAAGGGTATCCCTGGTCGAGAAGTATGACCCCCCAACGCACTCACTCTTCTGTTGCAGTCTTCAGACCTGAGTGCAAAAAGAGGAATGAATATGCCCTAAGTTCAAGTCCATGATATTGGAGTTTGTATACATAAGCAATAGGTGATGGAATGAAGGGGGTGAAGGTGAAGGATGTTACCCCATGCAAAAATAATTTAATGGCATTAAAGTCATTTTCTAGACTGGTCATCAATTTTATGCTATTCACACTTTATTGTTTGTATTCAGGGGAGACTCTCAATACCTGGTCTCAGTGCAAAAGCTTTACTATGCTTGGCTTTTCTTCATGTTTGTTTTGTTATCTGAAATAATACAATATTGGAAATTACACTCAGTAAATTATATTATGACAATCATTATACTTCAATTTTCCTAAAAACAAATGCATGTAAATATGAATTACATTATCTAAAACAATCTCAACAGCATTCCTGTCTGATTATTTTCAGCCCTGATGCTGATTTAAGAACCATGTTTAACATAAAGCAGATATTTGTAGAACTGAAAGATATTACAAAAATGTGGGTAACATTATACATTTTGACCCTTATGCATCATTTGGTGTAAAAAGAGTGAAAATATTTTTTTTTTTTTAAATCTAGATGCACAGTCATTTTTCCTTAGTAAGGTAACATCAGTATTTTTATGATTAAGACCAAGACAAACATTCTAAAATAAACATAATGCATACTTTAATACATACCTGAAGATCCGTCAGTCTTGGCCTCTGTAATGGGTCTGATAGGCTACACACAGTATCCTTTTGGGAGGACAAGTAGCACTTTCTGCCAAAACAAAAACAGTTTAATTTTAATTATATGTTAAGTTCTGTGTATATTGTTGTCGTAATTCCCAAACCACTCATTGTGATGGAGGAGAAGAAATGCATGACAGACAGTGCATAATAAATTAAACATAAATTGCAGTTACCTGCTCTAAATCTTGGTGTTAAACTGTATAGTTCCAGTCCAGGTTGCTATCTGTTATGCGATCTTGTGATGTGGCAGTTTTTATCTTCCAAAATGCAACCCAAAGCTGCCAACTAAAACAAAACTCTTGATTTCAAAGAAGCATTATTCCTTACTGTAAATGGAATGTAAATAACACTGTAGTGGGTAAAGTCCAAGAACCACCATAAATTTCATTATGCAGTTTATTTTTATAACTTAAATTTTAACCAGAGCAGCCTGCAGTGAATGTAGTCAGTAGGTAGGTCTAGATATGTAGTTAAGCAGGGCTTGCTGACAATATCAGAGATGCGGCTTTCAGAAAACATTTTGTTTTTTTATCAGCTATGCACCTGTAAACAGAGGACCTATGTCACTTAATTTTTTTTGTTTGTTTGTTTAGGACAATGGTGTAGTTTCATACAGAAGCACCCTGCACTCAGTTTAACCAGGCATTACCACTCACAGTCTGGTGTCATTAAACACAGCCACCTCCCTATTCTCAAGACTTTACTTATGACCTTATTTGAACATCCAAGGATTGTTTTTATCCCTTGGGAAAACAAACACAAGGCTACTTTGGTTTGCATCATTCTGCTCAAGAAGTTATTTTGTGGAATAGTTTAAGTGTATCCTTAATATATCAATTGTGTATGTATTCACTGCTGTTAGCATTTTATTTAACTGGCAATAATGATCACAGGTAAAAAAAAAAAAAAACGACTTAAACAAGAACTCACTTTAACAGCAATATTTGTACTTCTGCAATATTATCTTGCTCCTCAGTAAAAACATCCCATTTTTCATTGTTCTGTCTTTTTTATCTATGTAGTAAGTGTTGCTTTACGGGTGGCTGCAGTGGTGCAGCGGTTAGCATTGCTGCCTCACAGCAAGAGGTTCTATGGTTTGATTCTCAGCTGGGGTGCTTTCTGTGCGGAGTCTGCATGTTCTCCCTGTGGTCACATGGGTTTCCTCCAGGTGCTCCGGTTTCATCCCAAAGACATGCTGTAGGTGGACTGGACACTCTAAATTGGCCCTAGGCATGAGTGTGTGCATACATGTGTGCCTTCTGTGGAAGGTTGGGCATTGGGCTGGCAACTTGACACGGTAAAACTCCACAGCCAATCATGAGCAGGTGATCTGCTGTGGCAACCCCTAACCAGGAAAAAGCCAGAAGAAGTAAGTGTTGCTTCATATGTATCATGATCTTGCTTTATCTTCAGTTAGAAGTCATTATAGTCATTTGCTGTATTGTTCCTGTAACTGTTACATTTCACTGCATTTAATACTGATCCCATTTAACTAATAAGCTAGGTTGTCACTGTTCTGTATCTGCACTTCCGCTGTGCAGCTTTGGAAAATAAATACATGTTTGATGTTTTACTTTTTCCCCCAAATCCCCCTCTCATGGAAAAACAAGTCCTCTCTCTTGATAATGCAACCATTGATGTCACTTCTCATAGCAAACTATTAGGGGTGATAGTGGATGATAATCTTACATTTGACCTGCATATATAAAATTGCATAAGAAGAAATAATCAAAAACTAGGGATGCTTTACAGAGCCAAAAACTTTTATCACTGATGCAACGAAAACTACATTTGCCACTACTTGTCTTCTCCCCACTTTTCTTTATGGCACTCCCATGTTTACTAACTTCCAGGCTTCACAAAAATTAAAATGTGAACAATACTATAACAATATTGTTAAATTTACAGCACATATCCCTTGCAGAACCCACCACTGTATAGCATTGAAAAGCCTAAATCGGTTAAAACTGACACATCAACTAACATATACACAACTTCTTACCATCTATAAAATTATCCAGCATCCATCTGACTGTCCAGCACTAAAACGTATTCTACACAACCATGTTCCCAGTTGGTCATTGTGATCCAGTGACCAAAACTCCTGTCTGTCCACACATCCAACAAATCTGCTGGGCATTGTCTGACTCTTACAAGGTTGCTAAGGTGGGGAACTCTCATTATTATCTGTATCCATCAGGTCTCTTCCCATCTTCCAAAACCAAAAAAAAGACTTCTAAAACTAAAATCTGTCTCTCTCAAATCTACTCAAAATCCAAGATAACCTATAAATATACCTAAACCTTTCTTTTTTTCTTTTCTCTCCTCCTCTCTTCATTCTTCTTCTTTTCTTCCTTTTCCTTTCTTCTCTCTATTCTCTCTCTCTCTTCTCTTTTTTTCTCTAAATATACCATAAGTTTATTTTTTCTGTTTTCATTTTTCATTACATTTTCTCTCAGACTTACACTTACATTTCTTAAATATTAAATGATTTTACTGTACCTTTACCTGTATAGATTCTTAACCAATGTACCTATACCTGTATAGATTTGTTATAATTATTTTATATTTATGTCTTTTTGTTATAATTATTTTAGTATTTGATTATTTTTTTTAAATTTTTTGTATTGTAATTTGTTGTCCTTTGTAAAATGTTGTTTTCTACTGCTTCTTTTCTTCCTTGGACTTCCAAATGGAAGGGGCAGGTCATCTGGTCAAAATTAAATAAATAAATGCAAATGTCAGTAACTAAATAAATAAATGTTGATGATTGATGTCAGTGAATGACTTTTGAGTGATTTCCTGTAATTTGTAATTTTGTTATGGATTGGGAAAAGCAGATAAGGGTTGAATTGTCAGCGTATTATATAAGAGTGGCAAGTGTTGTAACAGTATAAAGTTTATTTATGAAAACTTTAATAGAAGGGAGTCGGGTATTAACCTTTGGGGAACACCGACAGACATTGGATGAAATGCTGGAAAGTTTTATTGCCATTTAGTTGCCTGTTGATGACTGCTAAAATAACTGTAAAACCAGGTTAGGGAAGGGTCAGTGAGACCAAGTGTTGCAAGTTCTGACAGGAACTATTAGTGGAACACTATGTCAAAAGGTTTGGAAAGGTCAAAGAAAAGTGAAGAAACAAGGTTGCCCTCATTTCTATATTAGCTTACTATATTGGCAAAGCTGAGGAGGGCAGTAGTAGTACTGTGGTTGGGCTTGAAACTGTGTTGGGTGTTGGAGAGGAGGTTGTGTTTGTTTATATGTTTCATAAGCTGAGAGTGCATACATTTCTCAAGCATTTTAGAGGGAGGGTGATAGGATAGCAGTAGGTCTGTAGTTTGTTAACTCTGTTGAAGTACCTCCTTTGTGAAGGGGTATAATAATGGATTTTTCCAGCTGGATGGGACATAGTTTTCAGTTACTGACTGGTTGATTAGAATGGAGGCAGGGACGGTTAACGCTTCTGCACCTATTGTGAGGAACTCAGTGGGAAAGTTATTGGCTGCTGAGGTTGTTGCATTTAACTTTGCTAGTAATTATTTTATCGTTAATGTTAGGATATGCTGAAAACTAATGTGTGTTGCTTTGAGAACAGATGGAAGTTGGAGGAGTGAAGTGAGGTGGTCATTCAGAACTGACTGGATAAAACGAGTGTTGAACTGACTGGCAATGGACACTTTGTTGTTTGAAGTAGAAGGACAGAGTGCAGTGCATGACTGGGGTGTAACATTTCATTTAGAGAGGATCAAAATAACTGGGGATTGTTTTGGTGCATTTTTTGGAGATTGCTATAGTATGATTTCTTGTCAGATTTAGCAAGGATCTTGGTACAGTTTCTGAGATATCTAAAATTGTGGTAGGCATGTTATGTACCATTCTTTCCATGCTTTATCTCTTTGCAGCATGAGCTGTTTGGTCTCTTTTGTCAGCCATGGTACGGTATTAGATTTTAACCTTTTTGTCCTAACTGGGGCTAAGTCATTTAGTATTTTTAGGAAGGTGCAATTGAAGTAAGCAACTGCTTCATCTAGGGGAATTACTCTTAGTACATTCTAACATTCCAACTGTAGCAGGACAGGGCTGTAATAAATATGTCTTTGTCAAATTTGGTTAAATTGCATACTTGTTTATAAATTATTTGTGGCAATTATGTTGTTGTCAGATAACATATGCTGGGAGGTGGTTACTTAATGTATCTGGTAAGCAACCAGAAGAGTTTATATTATGGAGTTTTTTTGCCAGCATCCAGTCCAGTATGGACTGCCTGTTCATTCTATTGCAGATTCTGGTGGTGGAGCTTATTAGTTGGGCAAAGCCAAATAAGTGAATAGAGTCTTTGGGACTGGTGCCATTTATGGATTACCAGTCTATATTAAGGTCACCTAAAATGAAGGTTTCTTTGGGATGTTGTCAGATATCTGGTGTGGGATATTTTCAGCTGTGGTAATGTTGTTGCCTGGGGGGATGTATATTGCTGAGATACATATAGATTTCTTTTGGCTGATTTTGAGGTATGTAATAAGAAGTTCAGCATTATCATATTTTGGGATATTTAGATGGGCTGGAGTTATTTCTAATTTGTTTTTTGTAAATAATATCAATACCACCTGCTCTTTTAAGTTTTCTGTCCATTCTGAGCATGTTAAAACCTGGGGGAATAATTTCAGTTATTTCTTGTTTTAGCCAGGCAGTGGCAATTAGAATGTCTGGGGGAGTAAAAATCTAGACATGCACTGATATCATGAATTTTGTTGCAGATGTTTCTGAGGCTAATGCTGAAAAGAATGAGGTTAGTTTTATTGACATCATTCACTGATGATAAAACTGTGTCGGCAGCATTGCAAAGTAATGGGCTTGCCATGGTGGGTAGTTGATGTGTGGGTCCGGGCTTAGGGTGAATATCTCCACTAAGTTTCAGGATGGAGGTGGGGTGAGTAGAGGTATGGACCATTTGTATTTGTATCTGACTTTCAGCACTGCTGATAAAGTGCTATTCCTAACTTTAATATATCTATAAGAGAACAAATTTGAGCATGCATGTTGATACACAGAAGGAGAGATAGACAGGAAGAGAAAGACGGTGCTGTGATGTAATGTATGGGAGTTTGTGATGGAGATGGGATAGGATGTGAATGTATTATGATAGCTAATGAAGTGAGCTAGTGTTGTGAGTGTACAAAACAGCAGCAGTTGACTTACTGTCATTATGAGCTGAAATGGTGAGAGTTTAGATGGTGGGTAGAAGAAGGTGGAGATCTGGGAAGATGATGGATGTGTGATATATTAATGAAAGGAGTGTTATGAGAACTGGAGAGAAAGAGGTGTGGTGAAGGGTGAGTAGATATTTGAATGGTAGTTTATAAATAGTTAAGGTAGATGTTTGCAGGGTAGTATATGGATAGTTAAGGTAGATGTTTGTAGGTTAGTATATAGATAGTTAAAGTAGTTGTTTGCAGGGTAGTATACAGATAATTGAGGTAGATGCTTGCAGGGTAGTATATAAGATAGTTAAGGTAGATGTTTGCAGGGTAGTATATAGATAGCTAAGGTAGATGTTTTCAGGGTAGTATATAGATAGTTAAGGTAGATGATTTCAGGGTAGTATATAGATAGTTAAAGTAGTTGTTTGCAGGGTAGTATACAGATAATTAAGGTAGATGCTTGCAGGGTAGTATATAAGATAGTTAAGGTAGATGTTTGCAGGGTAGTATATAGACAGTTAAGGTAGATGTTTGCAGGGTGGTATATAGATAGTTAAGGTAGATGATTTCAGTGTAGTATATAGATAGTTAAGGTAGATGATTTCAGGGTAGTATATAGATAGTTAAAGTAGTTGTTTGCAGGGTAGTATACAGATAATTGAGGTAGATGCTTGCAGGGTAGTATATAAGATAGTTAAGGTAGATGTTTGCAGGGTAGTATATAGATAGCTAAGGTAGATGCTTGCAGGGTAGTATATAAGATAGTTAAGGTAGATGTTTGCAGGGTAGTATATAGATAGCTAAGGTAGATGTTTTCAGGGTAGTATATAGATAGTTAAGGTAGATGATTTCAGGGTAGTATATAGATAGTTAAAGTAGTTGTTTGCAGGGTAGTATACAGATAATTGAGGTAGATGCTTGCAGGGTAGTATATAAGATAGTTAAGGTAGATGTTTGCAGGGTAGTATATAGATAGCTAAGGTAGATGTTTGCAGGGTAGTATATAGACAGTTAAGGTAGATGATTTCAGGGTAGTATACATATAGCTAAGGTAGTTGTTTGCAGGGTAGTATATAAATAGTTAAGGTAGATGTTTGCAGGGTAGTATATAGATAGCTAAGGTAGATGCTTGCAGGGTAGTATATAAGATAGTTAAGGTAGATGTTTGCAGGGTAGTATATAGATAGCTAAGGTAGATGTTTGCAGGGTGGTATATAGATAGTTAAGGTAGATGTTTTCAGGGTAGTATATAGATAGTTAAGGTAGATGATTTCAGGGTAGTATATAGATAGTTAAAGTAGTTGTTTGCAGGGTAGTATATAGATAATTGAGGTAGATGCTTGCAGGGTAGTATATGGATAGTTAAGGTAGATGTTTGCAGGGTAGTATATAGATAGTTAAGGTAGATGATTTCAGGGTAGTATATAGATAGTTAAAGTAGTTGTTTGCAGGGTAGTATACAGATAATTAAGGTAGATGCTTGCAGGGTAGTATATAAGATAGTTAAGGTAGATGTTTGCAGGGTAGTATATAGATAGCTAAGGTAGATGTTTGCAGGGTAGTATATAGATAGTTAAGGTAGATGATTTCAGGGTAGTATATAGATAGTTAAAGTAGTTGTTTGCAGGGTAGTATACAGATAATTAAGGTAGATGCTTGCAGGGTAGTATATAAGATAGTTAAGGTAGATGTTTGCAGGGTAGTATATAGATAGTTAAGGTAGATGATTTCAGGGTAGTATATAGATAGTTAAAGTAGTTATTTGCAGGGTAGTATACAGATAATTGAGGTAGATGCTTGCAGGGTAGTATATAAGATAGTTAAGGTAGATGTTTGCAGGGTGGTATATAGATAGTTAAGGTAGATGATTTCTGGGTAGTATATAGATAGCTAAGTTAGATGTTTGCAGGGTGGTATATAGATAATTAAGGTACATGTTTGCAGGCTAGTATATAGATAGTTAAGGAAGATGTTTATGGGGTTGTGTATAGATAGTTAAGGTAGTGGAGAGTGGTTAGGTTTTGTGCAGAAAGCTGTGTGGTATGAGTTTGTAGGCAGGGGATGGTGAAGAAGTGAGTAGTGTCTGGATGAGAGAGGAGACTAAAAATGTCTACTGATGAGAAGGATAGAAGTCCAAGGTAGAAGCTATAAGTCGTAATATGACTATTTAAAAAAGTGCTTTTGTGGTCCTGGTGTGTGTGTGTGTGTGTGTGTGTGTGTGTGTGTGTGTGTGTGTGTGTGTGTGTGTGTGTGTGTGTGTGTACATGTGTACATGTGTACTTTTCAAACACAAAATTGATTAGTTCTTGGCTACCTACTCCTGACCATCTTGAAAAATTATCTTACTATAAATACTTCTACTCTGGCTTTTCTAGCTTCAGTATCCTACTTTTTTCCTTCCACATCTGCCACTGCTTCTCTTAAAAGACCCCACCATGTTCTCCTCTCTGTAACTATTTCATTCCCATATTTACCCATGACTTCCTACTCCTCCAGATGTTTTCCTAGCACCTTTATGCAGAGCCTGTTCTCTGATGTAATTTCCTAGTGAGAGCACAGCTAATTAATAGGAAGATTCCATCCCTAAACCTCTTAATTTTCTAAAACAAAACAATAAAAAGTATGCCAGATAAGAAAATCAAAGGTAAGGATAGCTTTGTTAAATGCAGTCTCAACACCATCATAGGTGATTTAGAAACTTATCTCTGCTAGGAGGATGTTCATATCTGTACCTCTGCTTAAACATGCTCTGTGATTAATGCCTGACCTCCCATCCCTGTGTTGACTTTGCAGATTTTTCATAAGTCTACATGGATTTTCTCTGTGGACTTTCATTTCCTCCCTAATAGAAGTTGTTTGCATGACTTCAGTAAATTATTTATCTGTATACATCAATCTCTCCAAGTAAGCAAGAAGTACTCCTTCTCAGACCATTTGCACACACTAGCCATAAATGGATCACAACAACACAAATACAATGTGTATGACTCTGAGCAACTTACAGTGGCAAATCAAACTGCTTATTTTTGGAAGGAAAGTGCATTACAGTGAGTGCTGATACAGAAATGCCTGGAATATGCAGACTTCATGTAGCTGGTGACTTTCCCTGTATTCTTATTCTCATAAATACTTACTGCTGAAAGATGGTGTCAGGGATTCCTAGATAATTGTCCTTTCCTGATCTTAGTTATTTTTAGGATGACAGCATGAAGGAAAAAACAATTATTTTATCTCTGGCAATCATACACATGACCCACCTCTAGGGAGCTTACAATATTGAAACAGAAACCATAGTTTTTCTTCTGGTTTCTGAGTTAATACAATATACTGTTTTCTATCTTTGAGGATCCAGAAACCACATATTATTTTGGAATGTTACCTAGGATGATGTGCTTGAGCTTCTCCATGTCCAGATTTCCATACACAAAGTCCTGTATGATATCTTTGAATGCTATGTCACCCTCTGTTACTCAAAATACCCATAACTCATACTTGGACTTACTGGAGGCTCTCACCATTAAATCCAATACCATATTCATGGGTGACTTCAACTATCCCATTGCAAACTGGAATGCTTAGATGAACCCATACTTACAGGGCCAGAGTTTTCTGGACTTTGTAAACACAAACACCTTGGATTAGATAGTCCATACACCCACTACAGATGCAAACATGCTTGACCTGGTAGTAACAAACATAGAAGAATGATGTACCCTTCCCCCACTGTAGTGTCCTCTATGGTAGGATCAGACCATAAAGCGGTCACCTTTGTAATAAAAATCAGTTCTGTGACCCCGGCTAATCCAATAACATTTAGGAACTATTCTCAGGCAAACATCTGACTACTAAGTTATAGCCTGTCAAAATTTCAAGCCTCTCCAAACCCTGAGAACACAGCTTGCCTATGTGGAATTGTTTATAAAAACTTATGTAATTATGTCAATAAATACATAGAGATAGCTTTACCTACCAGAAATAAGCCCATAACTAACTCAAAAAACAATCCATACTGGTGGCATCCTGAAATAAACAGGTGTACAACAAAAGAAAAAATATCCCAGGCAAGATTAGGATGTGCTGTACCTAGTGTGATACTAACACTCTCAACTAACAGGGCAAATGAAGTCTACTAAAGTCACATTTGAGGTAAAGATAGCTTCTAGGGCAAGGGACAGCCACAAGGCATTCTTTAGCTATGTCCAAAACCTAAAAGGCAGCACACAGTGATGTACAAAACTGATTGCAAATGAAGCCACATACAAGGAGCCAGAAGATATAACAAATCTACTGGCTGACAAAGCTCCCATATTACCCCCAACCTTACCCAGCCTCACCAGTTAATACCATGAAACAGGTCCCCCAACTATCACTAGGGAACAGGTCCTAGGAGCACTCTATAAGCTCGAAACACTGCATCAATGCTTCCCAATGATATCCCAGGATACCTAATAAATAGCCTGAAACTTGACCTGTTAGGACCACTGGAGTCACTGTTTATCCATAGCCTACAGACAGGCTTTGTATCATGTGAATGGAGAACTGCAATGGCCACCGCTCTGCATAAAGATGGGCTGTCAACAGACCTTGGGAACTACAGACCCATAAGTCTGACTAGTTTCATATGCAAAGGCATAGAAATAGTTATCATGGAAATGATTAATAAGGACATAGAAAAACTTCAATCACTGAATCCAACCCAGTTTGGTTTCATCAAGGACAGATCATGTTTGCTTAACCTGGCAGAATTCTTTGAGAAGGTCACCAAGACAATGGATGAGGGCAAAATGGTGCATACTGCCTACCTTGGTCTGGATCAGGTATTTGATGCAATATCTGACTCTGGCATTGTAAACAAACTCAAAGATATAGGCAAAAGACCCTGCAAGATTCAGAAACTTAGGCTAGGGGAGACCACCTCCACAAAGATGCTGGTCACTAATGGAGTCTGTCAGAACTCTGTGCTGGATCTGCTTTTTTTGACATCTATTTCTCTGAAGTCAAGGCCAATGTCAAGGGCCTCTGGATGACCAAGTTCAGAGATGACTGCACACTAAGAGCATTCAGAGAATCTCACCAAGATTCTAACATCCTACAGGAAGGACTAACATAGACAAATGACTGGTGTCAAAGCCACTACTTAAAACTCAAAGCTAAGAAATACATAGTTGTACTCTTTGAGAAGTCAGACATCCTAGGAAATTACCTCATCAATGGCACACTCCAAGGAACAGAACCAGTAGTCAGGTATTTGGGTACAGATATAGACAGTAAACTGGCTTTCAACCAACATGTGTCAAAAGTAGTAAGGAAATTATTCTATGTTGCTCGATGTATGAGCAGGGCCATGACATCTAGGTGTAAAAAAGTCATTGTTCTGCTGTACTCAGTCCTCATCAGCCCCATCATTGAGTACAATGCCCCTTTAGTAAGTACCTGACTGAGAACAAGAAAAAAGTAGAGCATCCAAAAAGGTTTCTCACAAAAAAAATACAGGACTTAAACAGCATACCCCACACAGATCACCTGAAAGCCCTGTCTCTATACTCTGTTTCCTACAGATTGTTGAGAGGCAATCTATACCTGGCATACAAAGCATCCATAGATGCCATTCTGATGGACCTTTTGCATATCTGCAAAAAGAATAGCATCAGAATTACTTGATTTGGGGATTTAAAGTTGCTTGCAACATAAATAGGAGACTCTGGTGGGACAGGTATATGTCTCAGAGAATCCCCCTTCTCTGGAACAGGATTCCCATCCTCGTAAAGCAGAGATTTTCCCTAACCCTTTTCAAGAGAAACTTGGACCACTGGATGGGAAATGGGAACTACACCCTGAGTCTAGCATGGCATGTATGCCTCTAATGGATAGAGACAGCCTGTAAAAATTGCCTTAGCTTACATAACCCCCTTCAAATAACTTTCAAGGTATATAAAATTGCAGGATACACTTGAGATACTTAGCTAGATTTATAAGGCCCGAGTAGTCATTAGCCTAATATACATTGATGAAGCTATAATTTTTCTAGGCCATCCACATACCATTACCTTTCCCCAGAACTTCTTAGAACATGTCTTTATAACGTTCACTGTTTTTTCACCTATACCATATTCTTCAAGAATATTCCACATTGACTCATGACTAATCTTGTCAAAAATGTTTGCAACATCATGTTAGAATTCTTGCTTCTTTATTTCCTTCTAGTAGCAAATGTATAACTTATTAACTTATTTAACCTATAAAATACATTTTACTTCTCTACTTTTTAATGCTAAAAACACCATCATCTAATACCTGGTCCAGAATCCTCTGCATCATTTTTTGCAAAATTTTCATAACTGTTTTGTAATCCATGTTCCCTAAGGTTATCAGCATTCAATTCTTTATATCTTTTCTGTTATCTTTTTTTTCCCAATATGAATTTCATCAACTCACCACAGATTTGTTCCTTCTTTTATCTTCACTCTTAATGATTAATTTAATGCATGGTAAAACTTATTCCTTTATCTTTAATCATACCTTTACAAAAATTATACCGTAGTGCATCTGGAGCTGATGCTGATTTTTCTTTTCTTTCCATAATTATCTCTTGTAATTTGTTTACCTTTACCTTTTTTCCAATTCTTTTCTTTACCTCATCTGCTATTTTTTGTAACTTTCTATACTTTGTCTTGCAGATCTTCCTTTTATAAATGTGACCAACAAAATTCTCAACTATCATAATTTCTTCTTGGGTATCCATGGTGAATCTTATTTTTCCTTTTAAAACAATTTTGTCTAAACATTAATAAATTAACTTTTTCCTTATTTTCATATAATTTTCTACCTAAATCATTTTCCTTTTACATCCTTTTTCAACTTTGAGTTCGTTCACAATTTCTGCATATTTTTCTTATTCACTTTTGTTTGTTCTCTTCCAACATTTAAATGTCTCTTTTTATATTTTATTTTCTATACAAACCACCATTAAGTTTAATTTCTATAATCCTCCCTTATGGTCATATGCTCCTACCATAACTTCTATTTTTCTTCTTTTAATAAATTAAAGTCTGCTGTCAGCCTTTTTAGTAATTATCCTTCTCTTATAACATTTTCGTTATCATCCACTAAAACTCATATTGCTTTTATAATCAGAAAAGTTTGTACTTTTCAAACCTCCCATTATTTCTTTCATAAGTTTTGAGTATAAAGCATAATCTATTTCTGTTTTAAATATACCTGTCTGATAAATCCAGTTTCTTTTTCCCATAACATTAAATCACCACATTTAATAACTTATTTCATAACTTTAATGTCTTGAGTTATCTTTCCTTTTTGTTGCAGAAAGTTAAGGCTATGAGTTGTAGTTCCTGTGGGTACAATGTGTGTTTCCCTCAGCCCTCACTGTGACCTTAAGTGACTTAATTGCTCTTGGGTCAGTCCTGAAAAGGGACTGTGTGTCCAGTGTTCCTACCTGGTTAACAAATAGGTATTCATTAAGTTGCAATTATAGTTTCCTATCATAAGATCTGGCATATTCACCAGGACAAATTTTTATCTCTTCAAAAAATTTTTTTCTTCTCTGTTATATTGTCAGATAGAACGGGCAAGGGATTACACTCTGCATCTTTTTGCATCTCTAGGCATTACAATAAATTAAAAAAGTCAAATTTACAATCCTCATAACAACTAGAATTCATGGGAGCCCTGTTGGATACAGTTGCAGGTCTTGCTTCACTCCCATTGGAAAGACTACAAAGGATCAGAACTCTGGTCAGCCACATTATCCAGAACAAAAGTATTCCAGACAAATTGGTTCTACAAGAATTAGGTTTGATTGAAGCCTCAACCACTGTAGTTCCTTTAGCTAGATATCACATGCGAATCCTACAATGGCTATTATTCTCCCAGTGGTCTCAGCCAATGTCACACCACATTTTGATTACCAATCACTGTAAACAAGAACTTCTGTGCTGGCTGCAGTCCATCGAGGTTCTTTTGGGCCATCCATTTATTCTTCCACAACCCCTAGTCATAGTGACCATGGATGCTTTCCAGATGGAGTGGGGGGCATTATCTGGGAAGGACAGTCCAAGGCACTTGATCCCCACTGGAGGCCAATTTGCATATCAATATTCTAGAGATGATGGCAGTGCTGTTAGTGTTGCCAGCATTTTAGGATGCCCTTCCTCCAGGAACAGTAGCAATTCAGATGGACAACACATCCGTTGCAAGCATTTCAGGATGCGCTTCCTCCAGGAACAGTAGCAATTCAGATGGACAACACATCCGTAGTCTGGTACATCAACAGACAAGGAGGAACCACTGCTTTCTCACAGCAACGCATACTCTGGACAGCTCCAACATGATAGCAAACAAACTAAGCAGAACCATTCTCATGCCTCACAAGTGGTTTCTCAACCCTGTGGTGATGAAGGAGATTTTTTTGTCACTGGGGCCAACCTTGCTGTGATCTGTTTGAATCCTCTCTAAACAACAAGTGCAACATTTACTTTGCCCTAATTCTCCCTCTGGGAGGAGTAACCCAGGGACACCCCAGTCTTCTCTATGCCTTTCCACCAACCCCCTCTAATATCCCAGTTTCTAAGGAAAGCCAAGAGATCAAAGAACACAATAATACTCATTGCCCCTTTTTGGCCTTGACAGGTTTGGTTTCCCTTCCTTTGGCCTCATCTACTTCGGAAACCTTGGATGCTAGACCCAACCTTCAGCTAGGAAATGGTATCAAAGTAAATGGGAAAAATTTGCAAGATGGGCCTTCATTAATGAACTTGATCCTTACAACTCCTGTTTATAAAGACTTGAACTTTTTAGCTAACCTCTATCAAACTGGTTCTTCTATCTCTACAATTAAAGGCAATCTAGCTGAAATCTCTAACTCCCATATGGGTTTTGATTGGTCATCCCCTTGTGTCACACAAACTTTGTAAAGCTTTTTAAAGGGAGTCCTAATGTTAAGGCCTCCATTTAAAGAGCCCATTGCTCCCCAGGATCGTACACTAGTTCTCCAGTCCCTTACTCTTTCTCCTTTTGAACCATCAGCTACATGTAATTTAAAGTTTCTGATTTGGAAAAAAATATTTTTAGTGGCTATTATATCTGCCAGAAGAGTATATGAACTTCAGGCTTTGTCCTGCAAACCACAATGACATGGTCTTCCTTAGGACTAATCCATCCATTTTTTACAAAAGGTAATCTAAGACTCTAACATCAGTCAGACACTACAACTAGTAATTTCTCCAATAGAGGGGAGTATTTCCTTCATTTATTGGATGTCCACAGACAGCTACAATTTTATCTTCACAGAACAAAGAATCTGAGAAAATCTGACCAGCTATTTGTTGCCTTTTCCTTACTTTCTTTAGGTAACCCAGTTACAAAGGCTACCTTGGCAAAATGGCTCAGAGATTGTATTACAGCTATCTGTCAGTCAAAAGGGCTTCACCTTTTACTCCCACTCAACTAGAACAGTGTCAACTTTGGCAGTTTTTCATGCCAGGGGTTCTTTATATGACATTTGTGCAGCAGCCACATGGTCTTCTTCTCATACCTTTATCACTCATTACAAATTGAATCAGGTCTCTAGAAGACGGGCATCATTCGGTTTGATGGAGCTTAGGAATATTCTACCGTGAAACCTCCCAAGATTCAGGTAGCTGGGGACTCTGTCCCACAGTCAAGGACTACATGAAGATTGACAACATCAGATAACAAAGTTATGTCTTAGCATAATGTCCCATCTGTGTTGTCAGTCTTCACTCATCCTTGACATCCCTTCCCTTCTTCCCCCAGCCTGAGACTCTTAGTGGATCAAATTCTCCCAGGACTGGCTTTCATATTAGGGACCCATATCTGATCTATTATTTTTGTTTGTTATTTGTCTGCCACTAATTTAGGCAAACTCAATCTGAGGTAATTTAGAGCGGAACGTTATGGGTAGAGCCTAGTTCAAGAGTTTGGAAGGTGCAAGCTGAAATAAATGGCTAAGTCGGTTCTGCGGCTCTAAACCAAGCCCACAGTGAAGGATTATTGAAGATCAACAACACAGATGGAACATTATGGGAAGACATAACTTCTTTTTTCTAAATTGTTAAAATATGATAAAGTTAAAAAAAGCTTATTGAAATGTTTTAGTTTAACACTGGGAGCTTACAGAAACAAGCTTCATGAGAATAGGCGCAAGGCAAATGAAAGTGTATGTGATTATATTGTTGAGGTAAGCACATATTTTCATAGGTAGGTGAGTGGATGCCACCACATTTGAAAGGCTGGTAGACTTTTTGTTGAGGGAACAAGTCCTTAGCACTTTGCCTGAGGACATGAGAATCTGGTTGGCAGGCCAGGAGTGCAACTCTGCAGATGAGCTGGGGAGAAACGGAGATTTCTCCTTAGCAAGCAGGGTATCACTGCACAAATAGGGGATACCCAGCCAGTGCTGCACATGGTTATAGGGGAAATCATGGTGAGCAGCCTATACCATTCCAACAGTGTTCACCAGTAACAGACAAAGCCACTATTTCAGGTACATAGCCAGGACCAAGGGTTAGATGTTTCAAATGTAACCAGAGAGGCCAAGTAGCATACAAATGTTCACTAAAGCAAGGTGGGCAACAAAAGGTGAGGGAGTCAGCAAGTGGCAATAACAGCATGCCAGTGAAAAGTTGTCTGGA
Source organism: Protopterus annectens (assembly GCF_019279795.1). Classification (NCBI taxonomy): domain Eukaryota; kingdom Metazoa; phylum Chordata; order Ceratodontiformes; family Protopteridae; genus Protopterus; species Protopterus annectens. The sequence continues at coordinate 858,986,036 of NC_056733.1, read as the reverse complement.
GACAATATAGATACTAAATTATCACCAGAGCTTTTATCCTATCTTAGGAGATGGAAGACAGATCACTGCTAAGAGAGAGACAGCCCCTGATATAACCATTGTAATTGACTGGGAGGGTGGAAAAAGAAGCAAGCAGGTAGATGTGTTTGAGGATATCCCTGCAGATGTCTTGATAGGGAATGATTTTGATATTGCTGTACCTTATGTGCATGCAGTTACATGCAGTCAGGCTTGGAGACAGGCATGTGAGTCAGGTAGCCTGGGGAGACCAAGACAGACCCCACACCTGAAGCTGGGGCTGGTGGTATGGCTATTTCAGGGAAGGAACTACTCTGTAGCAGTGAACCTGAAAGAGACACAGCTGCTGGTAGGTACTGATGTTCCTGTGGACAGGGTGACTGCAAGGACAGAGGTGAGTGGCAGTATCTGGACTGACAGTGAGGCACCGCTGGCAGAAGATACCAGACTTCTGAAAGGAAAGCTGGGAAGAGTCACAAAGGTAGAGCAGAGACAGGCTCAGCTTTTGGACCCTACATTATGAGGGTTAAGGGAGGTAGCTAAGGAGGCACCTAATTCTCAAGGAAAAGGTGAGTCTGTATACTTGAACAAAGGGTTACTGTATAGAGAGTAGACCCCTGAGGGAGGGCTAGAGGATGAGGTAATACAGCAGTTGGTAGTGCCCAAAGCCTAGCCTGTGGCACTTCTAGTCACAGTCCATAATGACATTCCTTTTGCAGGTCATATGGGTATAAAGCATACCAAGAGATGTATTATGCAGAACTTTTATTGGCCTGAGATTGCAAGGGATGTAACAGGGTACTGCATGACCTGTAAGCAGTGCCAAAAGGTAGGCAAGGCAGGAAACAAGGTAAAGGGGTTTTTGATGCCTTTGCCTGTGATTGAGGAGTCATTTCAGAGAATAGCTGTGGATATTGTGGGGCCTCTGAGTACCCCAAGTTCCACATTGAAGAGGTATATCCTGGTGGTAGTAGATTATGCTGCTAGGTATCCTGAGGCAGTGGCTCTGTTCTCCATTGTGGCAGAGAAGGTAGCAAATGTCTTGTTAGAGATTTTCTGCAGGCTAGGTTTCCTGAGAGGAATACTGACTGACAGAAGTGCAAATTTCATATCAGACCTGATGGCTTGTTTGTGGAAGCGCTGTGAGGTGAAGCACTTAAAGACCACCCCCTACCACCCCAGACTAGTGGTCTTGTAGAGAGGTTAAACTCTACACTAAAGACCATGCTACAGGCATTTACAGCTTAGTTTAAGAGAGTGGGACAAATATTTGCCCCGTCTGCTCTTTGCATACAGAGAGGTACCCCAAGGTTTATCACCCTTTGAGTTGCTGTATGGGCATAGGGTGAGGGGGGCCTTTAGATTTGATTCTTGATGAGTGGGAGAGTGAGTGTGAATCCCACAAGGAGTCTATTGTGGCATATGTCCTGAACTTCAGGATAAGGCTTAGGGAGCTCATCAGCTTGGCCCAGGAGAACCTGGATGGAGCCCAACAGTAGAAAAAGGTCTGGTATGACAGGAATGCTCGAGCCCAAAAATATGATGTGGGATAGCAGGTTATGGTGCTCATTCCTGCCAGACACAATAAGCTGCAGGCAGCTTGAGAGGGACCCTTTGAAGTAGTAAGGAAGGTTAGTGATATCAACTACATGGTAAATTTGCTAGGCAGGAGGCAGGGGCACAAATTGTACCATGTTAATGTGATGAAGCCATGACATGATAGGGAGGTCTTTGTGCTGGGGTGGAGGCTGTACTCATGTTTCCTCAGAGGGAGAAGAGCATCCAGTTGTATATCTCAGCTCCCTAACCCCAGTAGGAATGTATGCAGCTGTAGAAAAAGAATGTCTAACCATAATATGGGCACTGCAGAAACTTCAGCCCTATCTCTATGGAAGGAAATTCACTGTGATTACAGACCACCATCCCTTAACATGACTACATTGAGCCAGCCAGCAAAATGCTAAGTTATTTATGTGGAGCCTAGGGTTGTAGGGATATGACATGACAGTGAGACACTGTGATGGGGTCAGCAATTCCAATGCAGATGGGCTCTCAAGAAAGGGTATAGGTTAATGTGTTCCCAGACAGGCCCATTTCTCTCAAGCAATGTTTTTCCAGGGTCACTTGACAAATTAACTTGAGTCTTCAAAGGGGGGGGAGAGATGTTATGATATGAGGCAGTCCCATCTGTGCCATGGAGAGAAGAGGAATACATATGCAACGTATGACAGCATAGCTAGCTGGAGTTTTGTAAAGAATTTATGTCATTTGACTTTCACACCATTTAGTACAGATACTTGTGCTAAAAATGTATTTGTAAAGTTGCTTGTGTTAAAAATACATCAACAAGAGGTCCTGCTGGAGAGAAAGAAAGTATGTGTGTATGTTAGGTTGTATTGTTGTAACTGATCAAATGTGTATGTTTTAACAGAGACCCCTGGAAGGGTGGAAGTTTTTGAAAATGTTTTATACCTTTTGGATGCTGCAAGAAATCTTAGCAAATCTGTGTGTGTATATGTTGTACCACAGTCAGGTGACCAGAGGTGAGTTCATTCTATAATCAGCACTGAATGATGTTTAGAGATTAGAGAAAGATGTGATGGAACTCCCATGGCACCCGTTGTTCTTCAGAACTCTTGCAGTATGGGAAAGGCTGACACAGGATTACTAGCTTTGCCCCTTTCTGCCCAGACCATGCAGCCTTCTATGTCAAAAGCCATTGAGAAAGTACTTTCAGCTTGTTCTGTTTGTAATAGTACTAAACCACGATAACAAAAAAAACACTTCAGCTAAACCAGATTCCTGAATTACCTTAGTCGACAGTAGTTGCAGATATTTTTGAATGGAATGGTCAACATTACTTGGTATTAGTAGACTCTTATTCAAATTGGTTAAAGATTGACCTACTTCCTTATCTCATGTCCAGTACTGTCAATACTAAGTTGAAGAGACATTTTTCTGTCCATGGTTTGTTTGTGTCTTTCGGCTTTTCCCTGTTAGGGGCTGCCACAGCAGAACTCCGGTCCGCTAATGATTGACAGTTGATTTTTACGTACCGGCTTGCCAGGCCTGATGCACAACCTTCAACGAAGGTATGCCCATTCACGCATGTCTCCACGTAGAAGATGCTCTAGCTGAGAATTGAACCAGACAGCGTCTTTCTGACAATGATTCACAGTTTACAAGTCAGCAGTTCAACAGATTTGCTGAAGCGTGGGACTTTGTTCCCCCATTATTTTAGGTTTTGTCCATATTTCATGTGCTAAGAGGTTGAGAGGTATGGATATGATGAAAGAGGCAAAGTCAAATGAAGGAGTAGAACCATGGTGGAGTACAAAGGTCCAGAAGTAGGGGCATATTTTAAAGACTGCTCTTCTACACTTAAAAAGATGCTAGAACAACAGAATGTGTGTTAACATACATTTTCTGAAGGAAATGAAGTCTGAAATTCAAATGGATGTCATTACTTAGTGACTCCAATCTTCAGTGATTGGTAGAAAACCACAAATTCTATGAGGAATAGACCAAAATTATGAGGCAAAAATCTGGAAATTCTGCGAAAATCTGGATAGTTGAGAAGTATGATCATATCTACCAGCATGACCATCTCTAATCATCTATTTTCCAACTCTGTAACAGTTAATGTTATGTTGTCCTATCTTGCCTTCATTCTTGATGGTTGGGGCTCAAAACTGAGCATTGGTTCTGACTTGGCCACATACTAAAGCTCGAGAGCTTTTACTGGCTCGAGGCTATACCCGATCCCATGATGCCTAATGACAATTACCCAGATCTCGTTTGCCACTTGCTGGTTTGGGATTGTTGTTTGCTGGCTCAGGCTAAGTCTTGGATTTATGTTTATATTTTTTCTATCTTCTCAGAGTAAAATCATTAATTTTCTTTAGTTCTTTGTAAAGTAGCTACCTCTGGCAGTTTAAGTGCTGTTTGTTTGTTTATTCACTAGTTTTTAGCATTTGTTGTGTAGGCCATCATTGTCTTAGGCCACTTCTACCCTATCCTCCTCTAATTTTCAGTTTGTCCTGAACAAAAAATCTGCCTTGTTATCTTCACAGCATATTACCTTTATAGGAGCAGACTTAAACACAAGAGACATGGTAGCAAAACTGCCTCACAAAATGGTACTGATGCTTCACCATCAAATATCTATCTTGCTCATGAAGAAGAAAGTACAGGCAAAGTTTGTTCTCAAGGTACTGGGTTCAGTGGCAGCTGCAATAACATTACTCCCACTGGTGCGTCTTCACATGAGATTGTTACAGTGGCTACTCTTTGCTCAGTGGTCCATGTAGGAGTTGCCCATGTCACACAAGATCCTCATTATGGACATCTGCAAGAAGGATCTACAATGGTAGCTTCAGTCCATGCAGGTAACGGTAGGCAGACCGTTTGTTCTTCAATAACCCGTAGTTACAGTGACCACGGATGCCTTCCAGATAGGGTGGGGGGGCATTATCTGGGACAGAAATGTCCAACGGACTTGACAGGAACATGAATACCACTTGCTCATCAACATCCTAGAGAAGAGAATGGTGCTTCTGGCATTGCAGGCATTCCAGAGTTTTCTTCCACCATGTACGATTGCAAATCAGACAGACAATATGTCCATAGTGTGGTATATTAACAAACAAGGTGGAACATATCTTACACACTCTGTCAAGAGACTCAAAGAGTATGGCAATGAGCAATATCTTCTCAACGTTTTCTGATCGCAACGCATATCCCGGGAAAATTCAGCGTGATGATCTTGCTCAGAACACCTTTTCATAAATCTTTTGCATGCATGCCTCTGGCCTGCCTTACTCATATTCTCAAACTTTCATTGTTTGTTTTTCTTATCCATTGTACCCATAATATTGTTTCCTTTGTAATATTGTTAATTTGTCTCTATTCGTATGTTTTTGTAGGTCTGTTTGGGGCTTTTCCCCTCGGGTCTCCACTGAAAAAGGGTAATTTTTACCCAGCTGGACCAACCCGGTTAACAAATGCAAATAAATGCAAATAAATAATAAATAAATAGCAGACAAATTAAGCAGGGCAATTCTTATGTCTCACAAGTGGTACCTGAAACAGGAAATTGCAAATCAAAGTTTTCACAAGTGGGGCCAGCCTTACTGCAACCTCTTTGCCACATCCATGAACACCAAATGCAGCAGCTATCTTGCCCTAATCCCCCCTCTGGGGGAGTCACCAAGGGATGCATTTGTTCACAATTGGCCCCCGGGTCTTCTTTATGCATTTCCTCCATTTCTACTAATACCCAAAGTTCTTCAGAAAGCCAAATCATTGAATCGCAGGCTAATTCTCATCGCTCCATACTGGCCTCATCAGATATGGTTCCCCTTCCTATGGCCCCATCTCCAGAAGGAGCCTTGGATCCTGGACCCAGTACCAGATCTTCTGATTCATCAATCAGGAATGTTCCATCCCTCTATTCAAACCCTCAAGTTTCTCCACTTCCCATCTTAGCCAGGCTTCCAGACATGTCCCCAGCAGTGCATCACATTCTAGTTTCATAAAACTTTATCCTAGCAAATGGAAACTCACATTCATCCCTTTACAACCCCTATAACTGCAATTCTGGAATTTTTAGCAGAAACCTTTAATGAAGGGGCAGCTGTGGCCACTATACAAGTACAACTAGCCCAATATAATGTCTCACAGATTATGCAAAGCTTTTCTGAGGGCTATATTTCTATTAAGACCTTCAATAAGAGAACCTCCACCTCCATGGGATCTAAATTTGGTACTGACTGCATTAATTCTCCCCCCATTCGAGCCAGCTTCCTCTTGTCCACTGAAGTTCTTATCATGGAAGACAATCTTTTTAACAGCCATTACTTCAGCTAGGAGGGTTTCAGAAATGCAAGCTCTATCTATCCACCATTCCTATTTCATTTTCCACAAAGACAGTCACTTTTAGAACTAATCCTTCTTTTCTGCCCAAAGTATGTTCTGAGTCCAATTTAAACCAGTCTATTGAACTACCTGTCTTTTTTCCCAACTATGGCAACAGAGCAGAATATAAGCTTCACCAAGTGGATGTCCATAGGCAGTTACATTTCTATTTACACAGGACAAAGGAGTTTAGAAAACTGGGCCAATTATTTGTCTCATTCTCGGAGAATAGGAAAGGAACTTCAGTTTCAAAAGTCACTTTATCCAAATGGCTTACAGACACCATCACTTATGCATATAGTTCTCAGCATAAGCAGCTGCCAGGAAAAATCCGGGGCCACTCAACTAGAGCTATGTCAACTTCCACTGCTTTTCAAGCCAGACTACCTTTGGATTTTATTTGTGCTGCAGCCACATGGATCAACCCTCATACCTTTATCACTCATTACAAAGTAAATGTGGCCTCCTGGAACAGGGCTTCCTTTGGTTCCACTTTTCTGAAGAGTTTATTCACTTGAGCCACCCGAGAAAGAAGGTGATGGAGATGCTGTCCCAACCATTAAGAATGAAGGTGAGCTAGGACAACATAACATAAGGAGGTTATGTACTCACCATAACATTCCATGTTTGTTGTTCATACTCTCGCCTTCATTCTTACATCCCACTCTACTTCCCCCTTCCTGGAGGACCACGAGGAAGTTTTTGGAATTGGTCATATGTTCTCTAATTCCCTTCGTGCCTCATGAGACATGGGGAGAGGATTATTGTATTTACCCTGGTGGGTTAGATAATCTAGTGATGGGTTCTTACAAATGAGATCTGGGTAACAGTCACTAGGCATCATGGGATAGGGTATAGTCTCGATCCAGTAAAAGCTCTCGAGCTTTCGTATGTGTCCGAGTCGGAACCGATGCTCAGTTCCAAGCCCCAACCATCAAGAATGAAGCCGAGATTATGGACAACAAACATGGAACGTTATGATTACATAACTTTTTTTTTATCTCCTTCAACTTCCTCCAGTAATTTTTTTCCTAGTCTTCTGTTCAGTTCTGCTGCAGTCTTCTCAATATTGGTATTTCCAGAACTGCAGTAGCAGCCCTCCAGAGCCATCTAACAGCTCCAAAGAGTCCTTCACTTCCTCTCCTCCAATGAATAGGGGAATTTCTATGGTGCCCAGGCCAAATTTCTCCTAATAGGTATGAATATCTCATCAGGTCTCCCCTGAAAGGAGGACACTGGCCTGGTGGGACTAACACAGTCAATACAGAGTAAATAAAATATATATAAAGCAAATGTTTTACCACTACAAAAGTAGGTAAAAAGTATTTTTCATAGTTCTCCCCTTGAAGTGCAAATGCAGAAACCTCAGGTAATTATTCACGAATGGTTTTCATAATGACCACATTCCACACCTCTACACTGAGTGGTCTTTTCTACAGGTCACCAGGTTCAATACCTGAGTGTTAGGTGCCTGAGTCACAAAACAATGAGAATCAAGATGTTGATGACTGCTCACCACTGGAAGTCACTGCTGCTGTGGTCACTGTGTATGCATAGGCAGTGATTCCTTTGTTTTGGGAGATTTTTCCCTTCTTCATGTTTGTGTGATTGCAGAGTTGGTATATATACATTTAAGGTTTGTAGGGAGCTTGCCATCCACATTGGGGCACTGGAGGACTTGTTCCCTAAAAAAGGACTTGCAGTTTGAGGTTTTGATCTTGTGTCTTTTGAGCATTAGTTTTCACTGTGACGGTTTGTTCGCTTTTAAGAATTTGAATTTTCACAGTGGACCCACATAGTACTTTCATGTTCAGAAAAATGTATAATGTCCAAAGAACCTGACTTCAAGTGTGAAGTGCAAATAAAATGGCAATAAAATGAAAGCCCTTAGAAAAAAAATAATCCAGGAACTGGTAATGGGAATGGCTGACAGAACTAAAAAGGCTTGGGAAATGTGGATTTGCCACCAGAAACTCTTGACCCCCGGATTCATGAAGCTCGGCGCAAGGCCGGTGTAAGGCTTGTGCCGGCAGTGCAGTGTATAGCCGGCGTAGCAGCGCCACATGCATAGTAATGAGTATGCGCCGCAACCACAACCACGTGCAGAGGGCACGTGCGCGAGCCCAAGTAGGATGCGCCCGTAGGCATGGCCAAGCCGGCAGGCGAGGAGCAACCTAAAGTGCTGACTGTCACAGGCCGCCTGCAATAGTAACCGCACCAACCAGTGTCTGTGGATAATGAAACGTACGCAGAGTATGCAACATAGTACCCGTCTACACAAAACGGAGAACCAAACATTAATCCACGAAGTCCAAATTGTACCCGTCCAAGGAACAAAGGATACGCGTAATACCATGTCCATCACGCAATGCACTGTCAGTGGGCATACCCAGTGAAGGTGTACCGCAGCATGTGAGCGCGCCGCACCTACACACGAGTAGCCCCATGGGCATGGTCACCAGCAGTTCCACAGTGGTAGTGAGAGTACACAGCCGGGCAGCCGTGTCTATATAACAACCAGAAAGAAACCAGATACCCTAAACACAGACAAACATGTGCATAGCAACATGTACTAGACCCAGCAACGTACCCATCGCATACACATAGGATGGCGTATGCCGAAGCGGAATATCCAGAAGCAGAACCCATGCATGCAAATGTAATACACAACAGCCCCGTCATAGCACATAACCCGCACCCATGTACGACCGTCCACCCAATCCAGCTAGCAGCCTTGCGCAGCTGCACACCTACACACAGTGGGTATACCCCAAATGTAGTATGAAGTATTGTCCTAGGCAGTGCCATGTGTGCAAATATGTACCCCACATGTCAACATCCCACCTCAGGTACTGATATCCAAATGGCCGCATGTGAATGTGTCGGCAGAATGCGTACATCCCGCATGTGGTACGAACCTGTCGAAACCCCATAGGTGTTCACACGCCACGGTGTCCATAACTGTACACATCTGGACAAAGCAGTATGTGCAGCCACTGTACCGATGATTAGCTATGCAGACATGTCAAACACAACACATAGGGCGGAACATCCGCCCACCAAGCAGGACACTCCAACAGGGTGCCACATGCACAGAAGGTGAAGGTGGGACATCACACGTAGATAATAGTGGTGCCGTATGGCCAAACACCCACAGCCAATGCAAAGGATTGAATAACACGTATATGCCCGGATGAATGGGTATGTCATATCATGGGAATAGCCTAAGCTATCCAACATAATAGCCATGCGTACCAGATACAAACTGCCAGTAACACGCAGTAGTAATGCAGGAAGGCATACACGACTGTGGGAATATCACAGGACATATGGCACGTGCCAAGTGTTGATGCATGACACAAATGTCCAGGATGGGGCCCCCTGCAAAGAGGAACACGTGCCAACCCCACCCCCCACTGACGTATCGGCAGTAGAAACACAACCCAAACACACACCAACACCACCGTCCATCCCACGATAGCAACGGAGGCCGGTCAAAGACCACCATGATGCATGCACAAACAGGGACATGTGTAACCGTCGCTCTGACAACCCCCCACAGGCCACCGAATAATAGTATGGACATACGCATGTAATGCTGCGAAGGATGTGTGGTAGTCCTCAGTATCACAGAGGTAGGTACACAGATACACTGTAATCAACCGTGACATATGTGCACTGTACACAGCATACCTGCAGGTAATACATAGTTCAATCATGTGCCACAAAAATATCCACGTATGAATGAGGACAGGGGATAGACAAGTGTGAATGGGACAAACGCAGAACATGGCATATGTATGGTAACCGGCACCACCCACAGCATTGTATGCCAATAGCAGAAGCTATTGTAGGTTGTCCAAACACACGTGTCCGTACACGGAATATCATAGCAATAACCCACGCCCGGATGTGGGTAATGCTAGATATACCCACGGTAGACGTGGAGCGGTCCCGAGGCCGATGCCCGAGGGACCACACAAAGGCAACCATGGGTAAATACAGCAGTACCCACACCCAGACGCGGGTCATTGCTAGTATGCCATATCATCTAGGGAAAGAAACCATATATTCCCAGACATAATGGCACAGCATAATGCCTGTCTGCCGCCCATCCGCAGACATACAGCACCCACGGCGGTGCGGACGTACTGCACGAGATGTCCGTTGCCAATGTCGACACTGTCTCACTATGTGAAACAAAGTCAACATAGCGATTCAATACAAAACAGCGACGGAGAGCCCAATGTCCCCGTTGCTGTGCTGTTCAACCTGTTCCGCCATGTTAAATGTGTGTAGCAGAGCGGGACTGCCCCAAAGTAAGCAACGGACATGTCCGTGGCTCAGTGAAAGCTGTCACACAATGTTAAACCCATGTAACATAGCGAGACAGGTTATAAATACCGAGGTATAGTAATGGAAATAGGTCCGGTCGACCAGACCGTGTGCAATTACTATAACACGATCTACAATGGGCACGCCGGCCAATCAGCGCGCACGGTTAGGAATAATGGGGGGGATATGGTATCATAGACACGGACAAACCGTGCCCATGTGACTCGTCTGACATTCATACACTGTCAGGGCAGTTCCGTACACTAGGCGGACAAGACCAAACCCAAAGCACCACAGGAACACCCTGACAATCGAAGGCCTATATGCGTAGGGGCTATAAGCCCCCATGATCTGAATATCCCTGCGGTCATGACATATGCATCCTGGGCCATGAGCGGTAGGGAATAAGGAATGTGTAACATGTAGTACCGCACTTTTCCCAGCAGGAGAATGGATGCCTGTGACGTACGTGAGTGCGGGGTGGGGTGGGGGGGGATATGTTAATGTAGCTAAGTACCATGGGTATGCATATAAATGAGACAGAACAGCTAACGTGTAGTGGTCACAGCAACCGGCAAACGTGAATGCAGTCCCGTTTGAATTACGACTATAGAACATATAAATGTGAACGTGTACGTAATGCGTCCGTGCCGCAAAGACAGTTACATGTGTAAAGGTGAAAGTGTGTTCCACACACGTCCGTCAACTGGATCAGAGATATGTTACCGGAAAAGTCACAACTAATACAGACCACGTAACCACACAGACCCAGTAAACATATGTAACCAGAATACGGATATGCATGTGCGCCTGCGCATAACCCACAATTAGGAAATGCAAGTGCGCGTGTGCGTGTGTGATCCGCTCACAGCAGGGAAAGTTAATGCTGTGTCCTCCACGTTAGTTATACATGTCTCAAAACTGTCAGCCTCTGAAAGTATGGAATCGGACAATGCCATGTAAAGTACCGGTAGAAATAGTGAGAAACACATGCTATGTGATAAGACAAACATAGAATGTGGATAGAATAACGTGTGTGTTAGTAGTAGGGATTGATGACGGTTATGCATCTGTAACCCGACCCACTTGTCAGAAGGTGCCACCGTACGAATTGTGTTCAGTTGGCTCACACTTGTTGACCGGGCTAGGCTAGCTGGATATATGTCCAGTGTCAGCAGAGGCCCGTGGAGAAATGCTCCACACACAATAATAGCACAACGTACCAAAGTACTCATATATGTAACCAAAAAAGAACAACAATAGAAAGTGTCCTAAAATGACTGGTTACATACAGATCCCAGATGACAGAGAAATATATGGCCAGTGGAAGCACGTCACAATTACGGGATCAGGTCCCTATAGAATCAAGAAGGTCTCACATGACACGCCAGCAAATTGCCAGATAGACACAGGTCAATGTAACACACAGCAAGATTAAGGGCCAACCAGCCGTACACCCTGCCAGAACCTGTACAGTGGAAAGGTATGGTATGGTAATAGATGTGTGTACACAGGTAATCCACAGACAGTAACAAAGCAAGGTATGAAACGAGGGGTTCACATGTATATATCTACACACAACAGTCCGACGGCCCGTATATATGACACATGGACATAGATATGTCACTCGAAAACAAGATGTAAACAACTACAATTTATTTCATATCATATTTATATATTTATATACAGTCATATTTATATTTAACATTGTCACTCTTATTTACATTTATATTTATACAAAATATGTATTTAATTGTACTTATTTATTCAATGATTTGGAATCTTAATACAACAATTATACACATTAATATACATAATTTCATTATCAACACACTACATTCTAAGGTTTACTCACAACAATTATCAATTATTTTTCAATTTACTGATTGTATTTACCAATATTGTATTTATATTAACACATTGTTGTTGTATTAATGTTTCCATTAAGTTATGTATGCAACACTGATCTTTACATGTCACTTTATCTTTAAGACTTGGAGTACTGGCTACTTAACTATGAGCAAGTTTATTGATTAATTGTCTTTAAACTGACTCTGAAGGAAGTATATAAGGGATGACTATCTAATGTATTCTGTACTCTGATGATGCCCCATGTTAGTGGGTGAAAGCGCTCAGTATCTTTGGACTGTGGAGTGTATCATTTTTGTCATCGTCTGTTTTGGTCTGGTTTATGTTCATTAATGTCTTTTATGAAGATGACCAGGACTCAAGGTTTGCTGTATTTCTGCTTACTGGTACATGGATATAGATATGCCAAGTAATACATAATATGGGTAGTCAAACAGACATCCGAGAATGGGGAACATACAGCATCAGTCAAAACCACTGGCCAGATGGTGACAGTCCAACAAGTTCTACACTTTACATATGCACACTGGTGTCCATTGTAGGACTCCAAATATTGCTCCGTTCGCAACCCCTGCTGCGATCAACGCAAAAGAAGTGACAGCCGTGACTACGGCACAGCTAGACATATGCACCACCAGCGTGTTTAAGGTTGATGACACGTGTCCATGAAATGCAGGACATATGAACAGAAATCCCCAGATTGTCGAGTCCATAGAAGTGCGTCCACATCCCAGTCCCGCACACATGAAGGATGTGTAATGTGTACCATTGAGGGTTGCAGCCATGGGATCCTGGGTATGCAGAAATGGGGCTCGGTGTTGTTTGGCAGAGAATCCATTGGCCCGCCCCGTGGGAGGGATGTGGGTATAGCACATGCCTTAATCCCCACTAATGATGCAAAGCATCCACCGGATAATGCTGAAAGCAGGTGTGAAATGTGTACAGCCCTATATCAGTGTCCAGTAGGCGATTCCCATGGATGGACACGCGTACGACTAAGATGGCACCCATAACTGGAAACCTGGCGGAATTACACAGCTGCAGTAAGGCATAGCACAGGAAATACAGATAGGGACTACATTAGAAATTCCCCATACAATGTCAGACCGTCGTGCGAATACCGGCATACATAGCTCTCAATCTGCCATCACCAAAATGGGGATCACTCGCTTCCATAATGCGGAACAAATGGGCGACCTGTGGAACACATACTAATGGCTCACTAACAACTTCAACTAGGAAGGTCATAGGATGGTTAAACTATGCCGTTCCCACTTATAAAGAAGATCCTTTAATGAATTAATATGATTAATGTCAATTGACCATGGATTACACCTAATCAACATAAAATAACCGCTGGCACCTTATGGCACACAATCCAAAAAACACATAGGTAGATGAAACAGTCAACGTAGAAATAGTCCAGGACAGTGCCCAAATGGTATAAAAAGGTTCCTTTATTCACAAGTAAGCACTTTCACCCGTAGGCTCCTTCAGACTTATACATAACATAAAAGCATTCAGGATTTAAATATCCCTCCTTACATTTTCATTGGTCAATTTCTCATCAAACAATGAACAATTAACCCCAGCATATAAAGCGCAAACTCAATGTTAAATACTCACACATATATTAACATCTTTAAAAACATCTTATTAAAACATGTATTATATTATATTGTACTATGCCTAATTTTCATCAATTATAAATATAACAATATATATAAAAATATGTATATTATATCAATGTAAAACAGTGGTAAACAACTGAAAGAGTGGACTTATACGTGTTAAATGTATAGCTGTACCTAAACTACATTCCTGTTATTTGGGTTTAAGCCTCCTGCTTCTCAAAAGAGGCTTAATCTGTGCTTCATCATTCAACCCTGGTGTTTGGTCAGCTCTCCACCTAATAATCCATCTCATTTCGCATTCTAAAGTATAGTTGATAAGGTCCCCCCCTCTGGGATTAAAATCTAGCTTTTGTAAAACACTGAATTTAAAAGTATGCCTAGAACCCAAATCCTTATGATGTTTGGCCAAAGCATTTGTACTCTGATGATGCCCCATGTTAGTGGGTGAAAGCGCTCAGTATGTTTGGACTGTGGAGTGTATCGTCTCTTTCATCGTCTGTTTTGGACTGGTTTATGTTCATTAAAGTCTTTTTTGAAGAAGACCAGGACTCAAGGTTTGCTGTATTACCATTCTGAGAGACAGTAAGCAATTCTTACTTGACTTATATGCGTATACTAGTCAACTGGATGATAACTCACAATACATACCGGTCACTTCAGATGTAGCTAGTCTGTGTACTGTTATCCCCAATGATATAGGGATACATTTTATACAGGAATACGTACGTAATCACTCTGATTATTCATCTGAGAGAATTTATTTGTTAGCACTTTTCTTAGAAACTATTCTGTTGAATAATATCTTTATGTTTGGAGAAGAGATTTTCCTACAGAGGGATGGCGTAGCTATGGGCACTGCCTGTGCCAATAGCTACGCCAACCTAGTGATGCCCTGCTGGGAGGAAAAAGTTCTTTTTAAGCTAGATCTTTTCCAAAGATTTTAGGCATATATTGGAGGTTTGTAGATGACCTTTTTTTCATTTGGCTAAGTGATGTATATACACTCCTGGAACTCGTTGAAAGCATGAATAATTCTAATAATTTAGTGTAATTTACATTGAATTCTTCAGTGAGTGAGATTTCCTATTTAGATGTCGCCATTAATAGGCTTAGTAATGGCCTACTCAATACCTCTATACATAGGAAACTTTGCCATAGGTATACATTACTTCACAGACACAGTATGCACCCTAAGTTTGTCTTTAATAATTTGATGAAAGGACAAATAATGAGGGCATCTAGACTCAATCTGACAGCTGAAGGTTATAAGAAAGAGCTGGATGGATTGAGAGCTAAGTTCACACAAAGAGGTTATAACATAGAGAAGGTTGAACAGACAATATTGGAAGTTAATGAATCAAGAGGTACGATAGCAAACCCTATCTTCCAGAGTTTATTAGTACATCTGATATTAGTCAGACACCCACAACGGTTGACCTTAGGGCCCCATGTTTTCACGAAAGATGCCGTACAGTTAAAACAATTTTCGGTTAAACACTGGGATATTTTACATCTGGATAATGATATTAGTAAGATTGTAGGCCCAAGACCCAATGTATTCTTCAAGAACAAACCAAATCTCAAAAGGTAGTTATGTAAACCTAAAAACACTTTGGCAAGGAAAAGTATGGATACACCTGGAATTAACACTGTACCATGTGGTAAATGTAACCAATGTGTACATATCCAAGATGGAACTCTTTTATACACCCTACCATGAAACAAACTTTTCATTTTAACACTTTAACAAATTGCACTAGTAAGAATGTTATATATCTGGCTAGATGTGTGGCATGCTCCACATGCTATATTGGCAAAACCAATAGGTCACTGAAAGAACGTTAGGGAGCATGTCTATCACATCAGAATAGGCTCTGCATTTAATGCTTTGGCCAAACATCATAAGGATTTGGGTTCTAGGCATACTTTTAAATGCAGTGTTTTACATAGGCTAGATTTTAATCCCAGAGGGGGGGACCTTATCAACTATACTTTAGAATGCGAATTGAGATGGATTATTAGGTGGAGAGCTGACCAAACACCAGGGTTGAATGATAAAGCACAGATTAAGCCTCTTTTGAGAAGCAAGAGGCTTAAACCCAAATAACAGGAATGTAGTTTAGGTACAGCTATACATTTAACACCTATTAGTCCACTCTTTTAGTTGTTTACCACTGTTTTACATTGATATAATATACATATTTGTTATATATATTTTTATATTTATAATTGATGAAAATTAGGCATAGTACAATATAATATAATACATGTTTTAATAAGATGTTTTTAAAGATGTTAATATATGTGTGAGTATTTAACATTGAGTTTGCGCTTAATATGCTGGGGTTAATTGTTCATTGTTTGATGAGAAATTGACCAATGAAAATGTAAGGAGGGATATTTAAATCCTGAATGCTTTTATCTTATGTATAAGTCTGAAGAAGCCTACGGGTGAAAGCGCTTACTTGTTAATAAAGGAACCTTTATATACCATTTGGGCACTGTCCTGGACTATTGCTACGTTGACTGTTTCATCTACCTATGTGTTGTTCGGATTGTGTGCCATAAGGTACCAACGGTCATTTTATGTTGATTGGTATGTTATATATTATTATTTCGCTGGTTCCATGCTCTGTTGGCTGGTTGTGTACATGTTGAATATTTTATGGATTACACCTAAACCATTCCTAACACTGAATGTGTAACAGACCCTTCCAATGTGGAACTCTGAGGGAGTCCGAGGAGCATGACCCATCGAAGACCCCAAATGAGGTACGTCCCTCATAACCAGGTACACTGGAGAGGTATGCTGGTGTAGCCATGAATACGGATGTTATGAGTGTCACTACCCATGCAATGGAAATAGCGATCCCTATCATCCACCGCACAGTCCGGAATGCTTAGGCAGCAATCAGCTAGGAAGGCACAGCACTATGTGAACGTAACAAGGGCAATGGCGAATGTCAGGGTGTTTACACATATTGACAACAGGTCAGGGTATGCAGGAGCTACCTGTCCAGAATACATGTACTGAACCGGTGATCCTAGGTGGACAGGTGGGAAGAAAGACAGCAGGACAAATGTGCAAACATGCATATGTCCTACCCGGTAACTGTGGATGACAACGTATGCCCCGAAGGTCAATGTGGAAGGTAAGCAGACACAAAGGTGGCGTGTCCCCAGTGTGCCATGAAGTGTCAACATAACAAATGTCAGGCCCCCATAGCGTCACGTGAGCCCCGCCACCGACGGAAGCGCAAATACGACGCACATATGGTACAGGAAAGAACAAGTAGTGTGGATAAGCAGATGTAGACCTGTGTGAGGAACACAACTGTCTGCGTGGGTGTGCCGTGCAAATACAAAGTAATGCCATGTGGTCTGTCATGCCGCCACACACTGTGTGTGTATTGTAGGCAGACAGTAGGCATGTTGTAGTAGTCACATACCCTGCAACTGCACAGATGTATGCAGACTGAGTAGAGGTCTGCCTCATATGTCCGCTGTGTTCCACGTAACAGTAGCAGTCCGGCGGCCACATGATATCTGATGACAGGACACAATGACAAACATGCGAGGAAGACACCACATCTGACGGAAATGCCATTTGCATAACATATCACTGTGCCCACTATCAATGTTTCCAAGAGAAACATGACATGACTGGCCCCGAGTGTCCCACTATCTCCTAAGGCCGTGTCGAGATATACGTCCCCTGAGGTGGAGTGCTATGAACAGAAACAGATACATGTGTGTGGAAACACTAGGATCCACTCCAAAATGATGGGATGTGCTCATAGCCGGCCTTAGGCATAGGCCAACCCGGCGGCTGCCTAGGGCACCGCACTAGCAGGGCCACCTTTCCAGTAGTTATGTCATGGAGGTACACCAAGATGGGGGCACCATGTGTTGTGGTGGTGGGCGCCATGGAGCCCTATCGCCTAGGGCAGCGGTTGATCTAAGGCCGCTCCCGTGCTGCCGTAGGAGGGGTAGTACGGTCCGCAGGTATGTGCTGAAGTGCACATGAAACAGCGGTCAACAAGGATTACCCATAGTGGCGACACTTGCACAGACGGCTATAGCGAGACATACACACGACCATGCACACAGCTCAGATAGACATACACACACCATAACAGGCAATGATACACAAGGTTTATGGCGTGTACGGGTACAGTATCAGTACAGCAAGGATAGCTGTCTGCCACGATATCCAGCAGATGTCTCTAGGGCGTGCCGGAATACGGACGTTGCATGGACAATGAGTGGATATGCATCGTACCACAGTTCTATGTGTCAGCCGTGCAAATATGCGATACATGGGACAGACAGCTGTCCATGCAAGAGCAGCGCTATGGGCATAACATATGTATGTATATATACATCGAGAGAGATACAGATGGACACATGTGGCAAGGCCGGGAGTGTAACGTACACAGCACCACCCCACCACACCACAGCAGGGCGCACGTGGAGAACACGCTACGGAGGTCGCCAACCACAGCAGGCACACAGGCAGTCCACGAGCTGCGTCTCACCATCCACAAACACAGAGATGTTGGCAGGATATGTGTTCTGCGGAACCTCCAAAGCCATAACCTATGAACCCATGCGGCTGGGAGCATAGACACACACACACAGCTGGCAGGCATGGGGATTGACCTTACCCCACCTACCCAACCGCACGACAGTATGACACAGGTATGGAACGCGCTACGTGGACCACTGAACATAGCACCGTCAGAGGCATACGTCTAGGTGGGTGACAACATCCGTAAAGGAATAGACGCCGATAGCCAAGGTATGTGTTGCGAAGCGTCTAAAAGAACTACTCTCTCCAGGGGCAGCTGAAAACACACACACACACACACACACACACACACACACACACACACACACCGGGAAGGGCCGGGAGTTGAACCTACGCCTACCTACATGAAGACACTATAGCATGATGCATTTATAGAATGCACTACCGAGATTACTGAGCACAGCGCTGTCAGAGGCATACTTCTAGGCGGGTGACATCATCCATAAAGGAATAGCTGACAATAGACAAGGTATGTGTTGCGAAGCATCTAAAAGCATGACCATCTCCAGAGGCAGCTGGAAACACACACACACACCTCACACACACACACGGGGAAGGGCTGGGAGTTGAACCTACGCCTACCTACATGAACACACTACAGCATGATGCATTTACAGAACGCGCTACCGAGATTACCGAGCACAGCGCTGTCAGAGGCATACTTCTAGGTGGGTGACATCATCTGTAAAGGAATAGCTGACAATAGCCAAGGTATGTGTTGCGAAGCGTCTAAAAGCATGACCATCTCCAGAGGCAGCTGGAAACACACACACACACACACACACACACACACACACACACACACACACACACACACACACACACACACACACGGGGAAGGGCCGGGAGTTGAACCTATGCTTACCTACATAAACACACTACAGCATGATGCATTTACAGAATGCGCTACCGAGATTACTGAGCACAGCGCTGTCAGAGGCATACTTCTAGGCGGGTGACATCATCCGTAAAGGAATAGCTGACAATAGCCAAGGTATGTGTTGCGAAGCATCTAAAAGCATGACCATCTCCAGAGGCAGCTGGAAACACACACACACACACACACACACACACACACACACACACACACACACACACACACACACGGGGAAGGGCTGGGAGTTGAACCTACGCCTACCTACATGAACACACTACAGCATGATGCATTTACAGAATGTGCTACCAAGATTACTGAGCACAGCACTGTCAGAGGCATACTTCTAGGCGGGTGACATCATCCGTAAAGGAATAGCTGACAATAGCCAAGGTATGTGTTGCGAAGCATCTAAAAGCATGACCATCTCCAGAGGCAGCTGGAAACACACACACACACACACACACACACACACACGAGGAAGGGCCGGGAGTTGCACCTACGCCTACCTACATGAACACACTACAGCATGATGCATTTACAGAATGCGCTACCGAGATTACTGAGCACAGCGCTGTCAGAGGCATACTTCTAGGCGGGTGACATCATCCGTAAAGGAATAGCTGACAATAGCCAAGGTATGTGTTGCGAAGCATCTAAAAGCATGACCATCTCCAGAGGCAGCTGGAAACACACACACACACACACACACACACACACGAGGAAGGGCCGGGAGTTGCACCTACGCCTACCTACATGAACACACTACAGCATGATGCATTTACAGAATGCGCTACTGAGATTACTGAGCACAGCGCTGTCAGAGGCATACTTCTAGGCGGGTGACATCATCTGTAAAGGAATAGATGCCAATAGCCAAGGTATGTGTTGCGAAGCGACTAAAAGAACTACTCTCTCCAGGGGCAGCTGGAAACACACACATACGGGGAAGGGCCGGGAGTTGAACCTACGCCTACCTACATGAGCACACTACAGCATGATGCATCTGCAGAACGCACTACCCAGATTACTGAGCACAGCGCTGTCAGAGGCATACTTCTAGGCGGGTGACATCATCTGTAAAGGAATAGATGCCAATAGCCAAGGTATGTGTTGCGAAGCAACTAAAAGAACTACTCTCTCCAGAGACAGCTGGAAACACATGCACACACACCTCACACACACACGGGGAAGGGCCGGGAGTTGAACCTATGCCTACCTACATGAACACACTACAGCATGATGCATCTACAGAATGCGCTACCGAGATTACTGAGCACAGCACTGTCAGGAGGCATACCCCTAGGTGGGTGATATTATCTGCAGAGGCAATGCAGCCGATAGGGAATAAAGACAGAGTACGCAGTCACACAGCATGTTACCATCCCAAGGTGGGCATACAGTAACACGGTAGTGCTGCACTCGGGAATACCAACTAACTACGGAGCACAACATCACGACATGGATACAGGATGCACCACAGACAGTATACCCTATGAGAAGGCAACCGGCATGCATGATGTAGGCAGCCATTGTGGCATATCAACCACATATGACTCACCTGGACGGCCACCATGGCTAGGCAGGATGTCATTGGCCATGGCTACATGCCTAGTAGCAGACATCGGTGCCGACTGTACTGTGTACCCCCGAATGGAGTACTGGGCATGCCCTCACACCTAGCGGTCGCGAAGGGGGAACATACATGCACACGGGGTATCTTCACAGATGGGCACGGTGTGCACTGTACTGTGTGTCCATCTACACAGCTGCTTACTTGGCATGCTCACACACTTAGAATCTGAAGAGTGCAGACATGCATACACATGGGGTTAGAATCTGCAGAGTGCAGACATGCATACACATGGGGTGGAATCATGGAAGGGCAGAGTGTGGACCGTCATGTGTGTCCACCTACACAACAGCAACCCGGGCATGCTCACACACGTGGCGGTTGCAAAGGGGGAACATACATGCACATGGGGTATCTTCACAGACGGGCGCGGTGTGCACTGTACTGTGTGTCCATCTACACAGCTGCTTACTGGGCATGCTCACACACTTAGAATCTGCAGTGTGCAGACATGCATACACATGGGGTGGAATCATGGAAGGGCAGAGTGTGGACCGTCGTGTGTGTCCACCTACACAACAGCAACCCGGGCATGCTCACACACTTAGTATGTGCTACGCGCCGTCCAGCATGCAGACAGAGTGTACACACCGCAAGTCACGGCCAGGTAAACCCGTCCACACACACAGGGTGGACACACATGCAGTTACACGTACACACAGATGACATCACAGGCATCACGGGTGCAGGCTGAACATGTACACACTGCAGTGAACACTGTAGCTGCCATGCCAGTACCATGTCATCGGTGCAGCAGTATGCCTCACGGTCCAGCAACAGCATGTGACATATGTCCACAGGTCTATATGGCGGTGTACACCCGTCATGCAGAGTACACATGTACTATCAATGATCCCACAGGTGTGATGTAGTCCGCCCATATCGGTATACATGGACAGGCGTGCTCCACACATACCACGGGCCTGACACAGATATGACACATGACTGCAGCTGTACCACAGTGAAACAAAGTCCGGATATGTCATATATGTGATTGTCTGGCTGTGTGCATGGACTGCACACAGGACACATACAAAGCCTGTGATGTACCACATGCATAACACTGGCGTACGTGGTAATACACACACGAATGGAAGGTGGACACATGTCTGTGGTATGCTCCCCTACAGGGTGTAGCGGTGTTGACTGGGACACATACCCTTGTACAGTTTGCCTGTGACAGCTGTGATACCATACCACAGTCCATGTTCCATGTATGTCGACACACATGTCACAATGTAACAATGCATATACACATGGCAACAGGGGATTCATGTGACACGTGTACCGTGCATGGTGCAGCCATGCATGTGCGGTGTCCGATGTCCATAACACAGTTGCAACCCCCTACCACATGCATACCCATCATGGGGGCCATCATATGGTGGCATAGTAGCAGCACGCATGGCGGTATGTGTGTACATCATGTGTTTAAACACCTGTCCACATGCATGTGTGCAGGTCATGGTCACAGGTGTGTCACACACCATCCTACCCTGCCATGTGCATACAGTCTGCTATGTCGCCATTACATGACAGTGCTGCCATAATGCATACCCATCGGTCAGGTGTCATCGACCATATGTCACATGGCTACTGTAAAACCTACCACCTCCCAAGTGCATATATCGGCACAGCTGCCAGATACAGTGTTGGTACGCATAATGCACTACATACCGCTGCACGCCTGCACATATCCCATATAGCGGGTGTGGCATTCCCAGCACCGACATGTGTGCAGGAATGTGTGCCCATGTATGCCACAGATCAGGGGGACTATGTCCCACATGCCACACATCACTGTACACCATGGTAGAGATCTGTACATACCTCAGTGTGGGGTGCATGGATGTGGATGGTGCAGTACATGCAACACGTCGTCCCTCCATGTAGACATGTGTGGTCACCACCATGTGAGTGTGTCAACATGTCTGTATGTCTGCTGCCTGTTGTGAGGGTGTATGCAGATATAGTGTTGTGAACGGACACTAACCACACAGGGTGACCATCCCGTACTGGTGCTGCATTGTACGACCCTGTCAATGCCATAGGTGTGAGCCATACTGGCCACCTGTGCAAGTCCACCCCCTGTGACATGGCGTGTGGGTGCATTGTATTGTGAGGGTGCTGACCACACAGGCAGGTGTCCCCATCTGCACACAATGGGGTGTGCGCCACAGTGGTGTACACCCTGCAATTGCGGACATATTCCTGTACCGGTACAGCATCCTACTGCTGCACAGCGTGCACCACAGCTGACAGGTGACACCTGCGGTCAGTCGCCAGCACGCTGTGTACGACACCTGCAGAATGTCACCATACCTGTACTGTGTCATGCCATGTATGTGATGTCTCTGTCCACCGTAGCCTGTGGCACCGACCACAGGCATCAGGTACAGTATATGTGTGGACATGTGTGTCATGTACCGTGTAAACAACGTTACACTATATCTGGCTCCGTGCTCCGCAGGTTTTCACGTAGAACTTCTCTACTTGCAATCTAAACTGTCTGTTCTCTATCACAAAAGCTCAGCACCTGCTCCCAAAGTATTCTTACATAGGTAAAGTACATGTATACTAGACGGAGTACTACACTAGCCTAGAATCCCTTGAGTACCCACTTCCCTATAGGTCCCTTCTGACCCAGTTACACAGCAAACGCATTCACGTTCTCTGGCATGTCGAAGGGTCAATTGCTAGCGACCTCTCCTGTTCAGCTGGTGAATCTGGGCATCCTGAGGCAATGTTACAGGTGCCTCATGGACATGGACAACCCGCACCTCCCCCACAAAACAAAATATGTGTGAGAGATGCAACTATATAGCCAGACATAGCCAGACAGGAGGCTGAGCTCTCTCAACCCATGACCGGCAAGACCAGATGGGAGGAGAAGGACACCACTCACACCACAAACCCAGTGTCACATGGAACTATCACAAATGCTAAACAAACACATGAACACACAAAGACATACTCGGAGGCACTGTTAAAACATGTACCGAACCTACTGAGGCCTCCAAAGCAGACACCCAAGCAACTGCCTCCACAAGACATAGGACATGCAACACATAGTTCTCAACGTCAGTGTGCTAAACAGTCACAGCCCTTAAGGCCACACACAATGCCAGACACACTTGTAATAGGTGACGCCATAGTCAGACACACCGACGTCCCACCCACCAGACTGAACAAGGGAATGATCACAGTAGGCTGCCTGTCGGGCGCTGGAATCTGCCACATAACACAAGCACTCAGGTCACTCCGCAGCATGTACAAGTATAACGCGGTCATTGTCCATGCTGGTGTCAACGACCGGAGACATACCTCCCTGGGATACATGAAAGGAGACATAGAGGGGCTCTCAGATTGTGTAGCCCAAGCCAGCATGACCCTGACCCTGAGCAGTATCCCACCCTCATCAAGAATGATGCCACAATACTGAGTCTGAATGATCATCCTTGATAATTGGCCTGATTACCGGTGTCAGTCTGAGGGGGTCCAATGTCCTCTTGCCTGGGATGACATGCTTGACATGCCACGCTCCTTCGCAAGGGACGGCTTGCACCTGTCACCCCTGGGCTTCATGAGTTTGGCAAAGGCTCCTGCCACCCCCACAGTGCCCACTGCAGGCAAGGCTGAAATGATAAACCTACCGCCCTAGACTACAAACCTGGAAAGAACTAAGGGTAATACTGCTCAATGCCAGTAGTCTACGCCCAAGCTGCACGCCCTCAAAAGCCCTCCTCAGTATGGAGGACTTCGATGTCAGTGCTGTGACTGAAACCTGGATCAGGGCTCCTGAGAGCACCCCAGCACTATCAGGTCATACCTCATATCACGCGTTCAGGACCCTAACCCAGACCAAACCACAGAAGGAGGGGGAGTCTCCATTTCCATGAAGGATACCCACACCTCCAGGTTGGCGGAAACGCACGTAGCAGCAGGGACCATCCAGGTGCAATTAACCATGAGTAGGACTGCCCTACAGTTTGTTGCATGCTACAGACCACCCTCCCAAACCCAGGATACCCACACAGCCTTCCTTAAGACACTGGGGAGTATGAATGCTCTCACAACACCATCATATTGGGTGACACCAACCACCCATACATAGACCGGGAACATTACCCAGGACCCAACACCCTAGACCAAAGGTTCCAGGTGTTCATACACCCAAATGCTGTGGAACAACTATGCACCATACCCACAAGGGAAGGAACTATACTAGTCCTGATCATCACACATGGGGACGACATGCTCCACACAGGATGTACATCCCTCAACGGTGAGGTCAGACCATATAGTGATCTCACTGGAGATCCGCATCCCGCCCCCAACACCGGCAAGGGAGACCACAGTGAAGACCTCTCCACAGTGAACCCCACATGTCATACGACTGGTGTGGTACCCTACAAGGCCTCCATGCCAGTGGAAAACACAGACCACGCTACTGAAACCCTTAGAAATGCCTTCTACGAGCACCCCCAGGAATGTCTGGATCAAGCAATCCCTAATAACATCAGGACCTTGTCCACCAAAGGCAGGCACACGGTCTGGTGGACCCCAGCCATAAACAAACCGTACAACAAGAGGAGAAAGCTACTACATGACAGAGCAATATCACTACCAGGGAAGGCATCACTGATCAATACTGGCGGTAACATACGATCACTCATACAATCGTCCAAGGCCGCCTGTGGGAGAGGACTTGCAAAGGACACATAAGACAACCATAAGGCCTTCCTTAGCTATGGTAGGAACATGGGTGGAATCTCACAGTTATGCTCGGAATTAGTCCAGAATGGTACAATGATCTCTGAACCCACAGACATTGCCAACAAACTGACAGACAGGTTCCGTGCATATATCTACCCTCCCCCCCCCAAGAGGGGAGGTATCTATCCCACCAGAGTCTAGCCTCCCAAACATCTCGAATGCCCAGGTGAGAGCTGCTCTCTGTAAAGCGGACAACACAGCATCAATGGGACCGGACGGTGTCCCCGGCTGTGTGCTACACAACCTCAATGAGGACCTCAACCCGCACATAAGGCTGCTGCTTAATCTTAGCCTTACTACAGGCTATGTACCCGATGGATGGCATACGGCAACTGTGGTGCCACTCCACCAAGGCGGTGCTCCTACGGACTCTGGACATCACCGCCCTATAAGCTTGACGAGCCTTGTCTGCAAAGCTATGGAGGGGACCATAATGGAGCCCATAAATGAAGACATTGGGGACTGACAAATACTGGAACATACCCACATTGGCTTAGTCAAGGGCAGATCCTGCCTCCTGAACCTGGTCGACCTGTTCGGAAGAGTCACTAAGGCCATTGATGGGGGTACGTCAGTTCGCACAGACTACCGTGACCTGGCGACAGCGTTCGAACCAAACCCCACGCGGGCATCATAGAAAAGCTCACCAGCGTAGATGTAGAGCCATATGTCACACGATGGGTTGCCAACCGGATCAAGGTCAGAACCCACAGGGTTAGTGTTCCTGGTGCCATGTCAGACTCCAAGCCGGTCCCGAGTGGTGGCCCACAGGGCTCAGTCCTGGGCCCCCTCCTGTTCGGCATTCAACTTTCCGACATGCATGCAAACATAGGGGGATTGTGGCAGACAAGGTATGCAGATGACTGCAAACCGGCCACCATAATCGACACCCCATCAGACACAGACATCCACCTGAGGTCTCATAGAAATGGATAACTGGTGCCAGAGCCATGGCCTGAAGCTACATGCCAGGGAAGGTATAGACCTACCCTTTGGGAAAGACAAGTTAACCCCGAATTACCACATAGGTGGTAATCCATTAAACACGGTTGACGTGATCAGGGACCTGTGGACCCAACTTGTCAGTAACCTCTCTTGACACTCACATTGCCAATGTGGTTGGGAAGACATTCCACATTGCCCACCTGGTCATGAAGGGATTCACATCCAGATCAGGGGAGGTCATTGTACCCCTGTACTCTTCACGCATCAGACCAATGATTGGGTACAATGCCCCATTTGGAATGTACCTAACCCGACACCTGCAGCAGTTGGAAGGACCCCCAACATTCCCCAACACAGGGATAAAGGGGCTGAAATATATGTCACACGCTGCCCGACTGAGGGAACTCCGGCTCTATACATTCTCATACCGTCTGCTCCGAGGTGATCTGTGCCTGACATACAAGGCCATGTCCAACCTGGGTTTCATGGACATGCTCCACCTCATAGGATCCAAACAACCACAGGCACGAGAGTAACAGACACAAATCTCAACACGGATATAAATAGGACATGCTGGAGGGACAGGTTCATCACCCAGAGACTCCCTACACCATGGAACAGATTCCCAGCCCTTGTGAAGCAGAGCCCCTCACTGACTCTGTCCAAGAGTAATCCTGACGTGTGGATGGGAGATCGTAGGTATGCCCCAGGAATCATTTCTGTGTCACTGCTGGACAGAGGGACAGCAGACCAATGGATATAGTATCCTCATCCTAAGGGGTGGTGAAAGCCACACACACTCTGGCTAGGCTTACACATGCTGTAGGGCACATAGCCTAGTATGTACCTATGCACCTATGCACCTATGTAGGTGTCCAGGCAGGTTGCGGGTACATGTGGTATGCTGATATTGCCAGATGTGCCTGTGGGTAACCCACCACTACACGTGGGGGACTGATAACAGTGCTCCCAGTAGGCACATGTGAGTACACCATATGAGGCATACAGGTTAACAGAACCAACATGGTGCTACACATGTAACCGTCACACATACCGTGTACACAGCTCAATGCATGCTGCACCTGCACTACATGGTATGTCTGCTGCATGATGACAGTACACAACCCACGTCACATACGCACCTGTCACTTGTCATACACAACCACTGCAACATACACATCACACGCTATGCATACACAGGTATCACATACACCTCTCACTATCTTGTCCACCCTGTGCATCAGAATATATTTGCATAACCGTGCACCGATGCTGTGGATGACAGTGATGTGGCAGAGGCTTCATCATATGCACAGGGTGATATGTCTGCCAGGGGCATAGGCTGTACCAATGGATGACATCATGTGTGTGTGTAAGGGCCGGTGCATTTACTGGGCATGACTGTGCAGAATGCATGTGGATGTGGTGGAGCCCTACAGTTGTGTCTGCCGTGTGTGGGTATGTGTGTACACAGTTCAGCCATATGTGATGCCTACACGGGGTATACTTGGCAGCCCCAGACTGTACAGTGCAGGTTGTATGGCTCACTGTGTCCGTCTGGCCACGTGACCCGCGCCTGCCTGGGGTCACACGGGCACTACCGGTGGAGGTATGGGTGGCCACTCCGATGACACATGTCCGCTGAAACCGTGTCATGCTGGGATCGGGCCACGCCCACGTGGCCTGCTGTGTCCTGGTGTGGTCGGTGTAGCACCAGCTGCACTACTGCTGCTACCGGCACTGTGTGAGTGGGCATGAGAGGTGGCACGCACACGTCAACCTACACTAAGTGGTGTTGCTGGCCTACGGCCACGTGTCCTACGCCTCACCCCTACCAGGTGTTCCAGCACAGACAGCTCACGCTGGATTGACATGCCTCGGTCGAGGATTCCAACCATCTCACCTAATCGCCTATCCAGTACATTAGCAATCTGCTGTTGAGCATTCGCCAATGACTGGATGTTGTCATTTAGGGAATGGATTGCGGCCCTCTGCAGCCTCTGCCCTTCTTGGTTCTGCCGTTCAGCACGTGCCTGTGCCGCCATTACAGTCTGGAACATGCGTCTGGTGATACCAGCTGCTGCACCCTGTACAGCAGGTGCATGTTTGCCAGAGGTCCTCCTACGAGCAGCACCAGCCACATGCCTGTGTGGCACATCACCAGTCATTACACTGGCAACATGGTGTGTACGCCCACCTTCTGTAGCCACCACACATTCCTGCTCAATGCCAACAGACGCTGACTGTCCTTCCTCTATGGGCAACAGTGATGTGGTATGTGTCGGCATCAGAACCATGTGCGGGGATGAGGGGGACATAGGTGGGATGGTAACCAATGGCACAGCTTCTGCCCCTGACAACCCTGCCTGTACCTCATGCATATGGTCATCACCGCTAGTATCTGTGGGGACACTAGAATCAGATGGACCGCAGGAGGGGAATGCACCTACACCACCTGTGAATACAAAGACATACTGTAAGATACATTACACACACGCAGACACGCATGCAGACACACACACACACACACACACACACACACACACACACACACACACACACACACACACACGCAGACACACACACACACAGACACACACACGCACGCAGACACACACACGCACACACACACACACACACACACACACGCAGACACACACACGCAGACACACACACATGCAGACACATCATGCATGTGATATTGCAGATGGCATGCAGCATTCCCACACCACAGCACAGAGAATGCAGGCCAGACATTAATAGTGTTAGTATGCATACTGCCCTGGGGTGCACACTACATCAAGCAGGTGTCATATCAGTAGGCATGCAGTACACACATTCATGGTAGTTTGCATGCGTCACCGTGATACACCATGTGGCCACAGGCAGGTTAACAGTACACATGGCTGGCGTCACTTTGACATGTACTCCGCCGACATGTGCGATAACATGTAGACATGTGACAATGGTGTCCCACCACATGCACCGCATCATACTGGGCTTCACAGTGCAGTGTTATGTGTACAGGCTATGGATAGAATGCATGTGTAACAAAGATGTCTGTGCAGGTGTGGTTGGTGTGAGCCGTGTACATAGCTATACAGTGGGGAGTACAGGCACTGTGCCACTGCATGGCAACAGGACACAGGTATGTTGCTGTGCGATGCATAACATGGACACATTGCATTGCCATGTCTGCAACACAGTCATGCTGTTCCACAGCATGTATATGGTAGACATTGGTGGCACCTCTGGTGGCTGCAGACAGGTATTCTGGTTGTCTGGTGTACTACATCAAATGTACAGGTGGTCCACTACGGCTATGATCGCACTATGTGTGGACAATGTGCAACGGTGTCTATCCACTCCAGACGTACTGTGTGGCAACATGCCTGTGGCTATCACCCATGGCCATGTTTGACTGGGTCATGGACAATTGTGTGTGATGGGCATCGTGTACCCATCCCTGTGGTGGCCCATGTGACATACACCCATACAAGTCGGAGGTGTCACAATCCAGAGGGCTATGCAGACAACAGTGTGGATGTTTGCTATGTTGGGCAGAGGTCATGTCATGGTGTGACAATATTGCAGACAGAACACCACGGGCGTGGGACATGTGTGCCATGTCACAACGTGTGCACACAATGCAGGGGCATATGTCACATTGGTAACACCTGTGTGCTGCCCAGATCACAGCTCACTATGTGGTACTGTGTGCGTACCACAAATGGTGTTCCAATGCATACTACATATGCATCCATTGTAGAACACCTCCACCATTGTATGCATAGCTGACTGCACATATCACACTGACAGGTACTGTGGTTTCATGCCGGTGTATACTAACGGTTGTATCTACTGCACATGGGTGGCATGTGTGTCTGGTGGTGCGACCTGTATACCGTGAATGGAGCAGAAACCAGGTGTGCATATTATACCTGGCCACACGGCGAATAACTATACACTGTAACATGCCTGTTACTAACAACAGTCTCACCTGCGATGGACCCATGGCTGTGCGACATGCCAGAGGTACCTGTATAGGGGCGACACAACAGTATAAACATTATCCATGACTGTAGCCGCAGTAAGCACTGTGCATGTCACATCATGTACCTGTGTGATAGCATGTGGTATGCACACGTCTGCAAACACAATGTAGCATACTGTAGTATGCGGCTTGTGTGCCCATATACCTGGCATGTGTTGGTACATTACGTGGTGTACTGTGACACCCACACCTATGGCAGATATCATACACATATCCAAGACTGACTTACCAAGCAGCTCCAGGCTCATTGGTTGGGAGACACCCACCTCCACGATGGCAGCTAGTGTTTCTGCATGCTGTTCCCTGGGTGTCCCCAGACTGGCCAGGAACTCCTCCGTGTGTGTGAGTGGGGGCTGGGTTGGTGGCCCACCACCTGTTCCACCTTGTTCTCTGGTGATTGCGGCGGCACGCTGTTTCACAAGCTGTATTAGGTCTGTGCAGTGTCGGCGTATCTGCTAGTAGGTGCGGTTGTTGCCACCCACGTCGTTCACCCTCCTGCGCATATCCTGCCACAGGTCATCCCGCTGCTGCACTTGCTGTGGAGCATGGCTGAATAGCAGGTCATAGTTGTCATGGAGCGACGGTATGATTACGTCATCCTCCTGGCGGCTGAAGGCTGGCAGCCATGAATGAGGCATTATCTGTAAGACATAATGATGGTGACAGGTCACATTTACACTGATGTACTGGCATACCACTGGACATACATTGCTATGACATGTACGACATCTGCACAGTAATCTCTGCAATGCATCATGACACTGACACAGCTGACGTGTTGCTGTCACACTGTTAGGCAGCGAGTATCATATCATATCTGTGTGTCAACTCATCACACTGTACACACCCCATGTAGATGGTAACCTGCTGTGGACATGTGTACCTGCCTGCACCTGTGTTCATACCAGTCGGCATGTGTCCCGATGTGCGCACAGTTCTACTGTTCACCTGGATGCTGTGTATATGTCGCTAGGCATCACAGACGCAGCCATTATGGACATCAGCGGTGGCACTGCGCACATACACATGGACACCTGTACATGCATATGTTGTGCTATGTACATCTACACAGCACTGTACAGGTGTTGGACAACCTGCCACGGCTCGCCTGTATTGCACATGTGATGCACATGGGACAATGTGTAATCATATGATATTAGCAGGGATGGTCATACATAGCATGTGCGTGCGCACGTTGTACACACCAACACACAGCACCTGTGACACCACAAGGTGCATCAGTGCCACATTACTGCTCTGGACAGTTGATAGTGCAAGTGCCATTTGGCCATCGCACCATGTATGACTGTGATGGCACGTGCAGCCTTGCTGGACAGGGCTGCATGGTATGGCAGGGTATGTCACATACATGGCACAGGGATGTGTCCTACCTGGGGGATACTGTGGATGGGTGTGATGCTGTCGACAACCCTGACTGCACCTGATGGTCACATCTGGATGGGTAACATTCACAACACACACCTACCTTCATGTAGTAACACATCATCTACAACAATGGACATTCCTGCCAGAACAATGTGTGCAGTATGTCTGTATGACCACTGTAGGCACCACTGGTGGCCCCCAGCATGGCAGCCAACAGCACCAGTGTATATCCCGTGGAACCATGGGTTACACCATTCACAACACACCTGTCTCGGATGACCCTGTTGTGGATCACAGTGCAGTTCCACACATCATGTTACACTAGGCAT
Organism: Protopterus annectens; assembly: GCF_019279795.1. Classification (NCBI taxonomy): domain Eukaryota; kingdom Metazoa; phylum Chordata; order Ceratodontiformes; family Protopteridae; genus Protopterus; species Protopterus annectens. The sequence goes on along the minus strand of NC_056733.1, from coordinate 858,953,676 downwards.
CATGCACTGATATGTTGCGGACATGTGAACAGCTGTTGAACTCAACATATGCAGACATGACACATCACCTGGTACAATATATCTCTCATACAACGTGTTATTGTGACCGCCCTGTGATGGCATTACACAGGCTACGTGTACTGGGACATGCGATGGCTCACCGGTGTCATCACCCTCTGGGTGTGTGTCTAGCCAAGTGTACAGTAGGCAGTGGTCTGAACACAGGGACACTGTGCATTGACCTACTGTGTCACTGCAACTGTTGCCTATGCTCATACTGTAATTGTACAGGCATGTGGTATCTGACAGTCCTGGTCGACCACACTGCTGTGGCACACATGACCTGCAGCTATCTGCCTGGGGTGTGGAGCACACATGTACATCTTCACATGCTATACTGCCTCTGTGGCAGTGTCACATAACTGTCTCCGGCAGGGCTGTAACAGGCAGGCACAGCATGGGGTCATGTGGGACAATGCTTGCATCTTCCACTGTGCTGCACACAAGCAGGGCACACACACTATTGCACCACTCACATTTCTCTGCAGTGACAGGGACCTGCCTCCATGCTCTGCACAGCATGCCTGCGAGTACGGATTGTACATGGATCGTACCTCCCAGGCACATACCTGGACTGCAACACCCACAGGTGAGGGGATCACACATCACACAGTGTTTTGCACACATCCTGGATAGTTGCCTAACACAATGCATCATAGGTGCTTAATGTGCGGATACCCGTGTTTGTGACCGCTAGACACATTGTAACACGCAACAGAGTTGACATTGTACACCGCAGGTTACATGCTGTCTGTGTTGTTATACTGTACATTGGGCCTGAGGCAGCTGATACTGCCATGTGCTGACAGCAACCCACACTTCCCTAGAATAGACACCCATGTACCTACACATGCTTGAGGCATGCACTCCGTCCAGCTGGCTGACACATTACACAACACATACCATACCTACACTACCCTCAGAATGCACAATACCTCCATGTGTCTGGTGTGTTGCACCTGGGGTTATCCCCCCTTTGGTGGATGAACACATATGCTTCACGGCCCTGCTAGCCACACCCTGGAAACACACCCATCGCAGCATACACGGAACATGTGTACTACAGCCAGTAATACTGACGTCTGCTGACAGCAGTTGTTAATGGCATGACACCCTGGCAGATGGACAGTGTACATACATATGCTGATACATACCACAGTGTGCTTCCGTAGCATGTACACAATAGTAGAGACCATGCTATTCCACACAGAGACATGGCGGTACTGACCTGTTCACAGACGCCACAGTGGTGGTCATGTTCGATGCACATATGATGTACGAGCACATGTGCAGGCTGTTGCACGGTGGTGTATATTCACATGTGTGGGGTGCATCACTTGTCAGCCATGGTGGGTCCTCGAGGTCCATCACATGCTCCAAGGCTAGCTACCTAAACATGACTGCTGCACATTGCAGTGTGGGGCCTCAGGCAGTGTGGTGGTATGTCTGTATTGTTTGGCTACATCCACATTCGATGTCACATACAATAGTCACCCAGGCATTGCAGACCGAGATAATGTTGACAACGTGCCAGGTGATGGTGTACTTACCAACAATACACACTCTCACTCACTACAGGGTCGCAATCCATACATGGACATCATAGTGTCCCTGTGGACACATACATGGTACTGACATGCACACGTTATGTCCTGGGACACTGGCCCGATGTCACCTTCCGATGTCCCTGGCTGTTATGTCCCACCAACCTGTTTGGTATGTGTCTCCGCACCAGCCCGCTATATTCACTGCTAGCCTGTTGTCGGACATTGTGTACCCTGACCGCCGCGCAGCCGCATCTCTCGCACTACCCATGGGTGGCATTGCATTGCACGTGTGGGACTGCAGTCATACACCCATGACTGGACCGTTCTGAATGGCACTGGGGCACATCCTCACAAACGTGCTTCCCGCACACATTGATGGCCTCCATGCCTTTCCTGGTACCCTTGTTGGGCTTGTGTGTGCCACAGCATGCCACATACACATGCTGGCCACCTGTCATACCGTTGCATGGGCGGTTGGGGTGGTTCAGAGGCCAACACATCAGACGTTGTCCTCACATTGCCCTTCAGCACCATTCCACGTTCTGGTATTGGCAACGTACACATCCACCTGCACATCATACCCTGTGTCTCAGGATGTTATGCTATATGACTCGTGGACAGGACACACAGTGGTGCAAGCATGTCATAGTACCTACTACATGTCAGGTACATATGGCATTACACAGTCCTCAGTCATGGGGCCCCTCATGTTCACTATTTGCTTACATACACAACATGCTGTCACAGAGTACTGTCCATGACTAGATATCCCACGCCTACATACCTGGCACCATTATTGCTCCACCAGCTCATACCGATACCGACCATACGGGTGTCAGTGTGGCGGATACATCATGTAGGTGTCATGGCATCAGGATGCATGACACATGGTGCATGCACATCACCTTTGCATAGCAACATTCACCCACTGACTATCACATGGATACTGGCCCTGTACATACATATCACATTGTACCTGGTTGCTGTACACACATATGCCCCACATGGTCCTGTGGTTACTGTATTCCACTGTGGCATGGATACACTTCTGCAGGGCCACACCTATCTGTACTGTGTGTGATGCTGGTACATAGGTAGCCATTGTACCTGTGGCATACACACATCTACACACGGTCAAGGGTACAATACCACATTTATGGTGTACCTTCCACAACAGCTACAACTTTACATGGCACAGCATTGTCATGCCACGATGTGTACCAGGCTCAGATGGTTTACATATGCAGCTGACATACGGAAAACACATCTGTACACATCTGCATACCACATACGCAGGGGTGTCTTCTGCTCTGACACGGGCCATGTCCTCCGCATTACTGATGCATATACTCCTCATACATGACATTTGCGGTGGGCAGTGTGAACGGACTGCTCATGGATATGTGCACACACGCCACACTGCATGGGCTGGGCTTCTGTGTTACTTCCGCAGACACAACACACACCATGCTGTGGAACATAGGTCCTGTGCACATCCCACAGGGACACACAGTGGCACTGTTCATGTGATACCTCCCTTGCTGTTTGGGTGACATGTAGTCATGGTACCACCACAGCAGCGGTACTGTGTAGACATGCAGTTGACACCCGCCTCTGCTGTTCACAGGACACTACCATGGGGAGGTGACACTACTGTGTACACTTCACATGTGTTTGCACATGGACCTGCCAGACTTCATTGTTGCCCATGGTGCACCTGCTACAGATCCTTTGGGCATGGTTACTTGGTGTCCCTTCCATTTTGGATGGCTATGATGCTACTACCCTGTCCCATACCTACAGGCCATATGTATCCTGTTATTGTACATACCAATAGGCAATACCTCTGTTATGCATGATATGCCTGTGATACTGTGTATAATGTCTGTCATATCCACCCTGACAGCTTTACATTACACATAGTTGACATAGTATCCCCTACTGCAGGGCATACATGCACGTCGGCCACACATTACGTATGACATCGACGGTATATGCCCATACACATGTGTGCTGTGACAGTATACATACATGTCCTATCCCCTGCTATGGCACTTCCTTGTTGGACATCCACTGCCAGCATCGGCGTGTGGTCTGGCATTGTTCTCTCTAATGCCCCCCTGTGGCAGCCCTTGTGGTGTCTCGGCCGTGTACATGATGTCCCACTGCTGTGCACACGGTGTCCACAGTCATTGGTATGCTCAGCAGGATAGCACTACATAACCACCTTTCACCACTCTCTGCATTATGGACAAGTGTCATTGCTTACAAACACCATTCCCATACAGTACAGCTTCGTCATACACATCATGCATTACACACCCGTACATATCGTGTGTTCTACATACCTTGTTGGTGTTTCATTCCGTGTTTCGTTCCGTGTATCGGTTTTCCTTTTTATTTCTCTTTCGGTTGTACACTGCTGGTTCGGTATGAGCATACAGTTTGAATATCCTGGGAGTCATCCTTATATCCGTCGATACCTGCAACATGTGGGTTCATCCCACCAATTGCTGTTCCTCAGTGAGTAATTGTGTGCATATCACCTGTGCATCTACTCCATTCGGAAATTACGCGTCGTAACTGGGGTATGGTTGGATTCCTCACCTGGGCATTGGCTATTTGCCCTACCTTCGTGGAAATGGTCTGTATTGTGTTATGTTATGTGTAACTGCAGCTGCTATGTGTGGCAACAGGTACATTTCGCAGTGATGTTAGCCGTGGATTGTGTGTTGGGTATAGTATTTGGTTCGACATGTGGGTGTCCCTGTCCTGACGATGTCTGTTGATGGTGTATTGCATTCGGATGTGTAACATGGCTGTTGTATTCCTTTAAACAACGCATGCAAGTATGCATCCGCCTTTGATTGTGTTTCCCACGTGAGATGTTGCGGTTATGCAGATGTCATTGACTGCCTGTATGTTTGTGCTGCTATTACGGTTTGTATCCCTTTAATATGTATGGTGGGGGATATCGGAGGTTGTAGGTGACGGATACGGGTTGTGGGCCTTGCATCTCTACATACACAGTATGGTTGTCTGTGTGCTCCATCCCTGCCTGGAGAGTTGACAGTTAATTGTCTGTTGGTATGGGATTGTAGGTTGTGTTGTTGTCATGTGGTGTTGGTATCGCCTGCGTGTGTGCTTGATGCTTGTATTCCTCTGTCACATCTGTGGTATATCAGCGGTTGTTTGTACGTGACGACTATCCCTTGTCATTCTGTCCCAGATATTTACTGTCATTGTGGTCCTGTTGTTGGGATGGCCTGTTTGCCAGTGGTTGCCACCTATTCAGATGGGGATTGCTTGTTTGACACTTGTAGAACACACAGCGGTGTTTACGGGCCGATACGTGGCCATGGTCAGTACTGGGGTAGCACATACGTATTTCCGTGGTACATACCTATTGCTGTGTGACTTTGCCAACGTATCGTTTTGCAATTAGCATATCGGTGTCATACATACGGGCATGAGTAGTACATACGTCCTTTCCATTTCCTGTGGGGTATATTCCTGTGCTACAATCTGGGACATTGTCACTTTGGATCGTTCTACGTCACAACACGTCTAGCCAGGGTGGGGCTCTCACTACTACTTTGGGACTACTGGTGTACATATGCCTGTGGCTAGTGTACCGTATGCCTACACATATTATTCCACTCTGCCTCTAACATGGCACCAACATACACATATTACGGAGACACACACATTACACTCACACAGCAACACACACGGCACTCTCACCGCATACATACACATACTACGGCACTCACGGGGACGGTTGCACACAGTACCTGCGTGGGCCGCGACACTGGCGGCGGTGTCTACCTCTCCCCTCATATCATCATACTATTACCCGCGCATGTACTGTTACAGTACTGTGGTCTGGCGATCTTTCCACCTCACGGTTATGCATTTCGGTATGTTGCCCGTTCCATGGTTGGCGGTATCCTCTTCTGTTAAACCTCCCGGATGCTCAGGTTGTCGTTTCACTATGTATACTATGTACAGATATTGCGTGTTACATCTCAGTCACCTTACATCCCTCTGATTCCCTGTCTTAACTGTAGTACTTATATGTATATGTGTACATATATTTCTATATATGTAATTATATCTGTCTACATATATGTATATACACATATATATATGTTTATATGTATACACCTTGCGGCGAACGTGGCAGCATACAGCAACGCCGTCTGCTGTAGGACCCGCGTACTGTTCAGGTGTTGGCATTCCATGCTCCACTGGCTGTTGGGTGTACAATGCTTGGGGGCTGCCTATGTTGGAGTCATACATGGGGCCACCCATACGGTACACTTTACGGGTGGTCATGTTTGTGTGCCGTCCATTTCACTGTGTGTGCAGGTAGGGAGGTGTCAGTCCATGGGGCCTACGCTGTCAGAGTATGTGCTATACGTTCCCTCTTTGCCAGGGCATGGGCATATTGGGTACGCCTCCGTCTGCCTACTGGGGCTGGCACAGTGTGTTCATGGTCCTGAACCCTCTGTGCCTGGACTGGCCTTGGCAGTTGTGGTGGGCTTTGTGGCCCTTCACCGTTATGTCCCTGCAGCAGCTGCTTCCGCAGGATCATATTATGTAGCATGGCACATACTATGTGGGCACATGTGCCTGGAGAGTACTGCAGGGCTCCACCGGATGTATCCAAGCACCGGAACAGTGATTTCAGCATCCCAAACACACGCTCTATGATTATTCTGGTTTGTGCGTGTGCCTCATTATGGCGTTCTTGCATGTGTGTGTGTGCATTTCTGATGGGAGTCATCATCCATGGTTCCAGTGCATAGCCAGCATCCCCCACAAGGTGGCCTTGTGGGATGACCCCCTGATGAATACCTGGTACAGCTGTGAGGCATGCCAGATATGGGAGTCGTGGTAGCTTCCGGGGCTGCCAGCACACACATCCATGATAATGCCCTGAGCATTGCACATGACCTGGCAATTGATGGAGGGGAATCCCTTGCGGTTTATGTAGCGTCTACCCTGCTCCCCAGGTGGTGACTTGATTTGTATGTGCATACAGTCTATCGCACCCAGTACCTCCGGGTATTGTGCCACACGGTGGAAGTGGCGCATATTGCTAGCCAAATCCTCCTGAGATCTGGGGAAGTATATATGCTCACTGGCATGTGGTAACATGGCATCCAGAAACTGGTGTAGTACCCTGGATGCTGATGCCTGTGAGATGCCCATTATATCCCCAGTTGGCCTTTGAAAGGTACCTGTGGCCAGTATTCGCAAGCTTACACATACCTTTGTGTCCACTGGGATGGGTTCCCCTCTGTTGTTTCTTGTTCTCAGGCGTGGCCGGCACAGCTCCACTATTTGCTGTTACGTGTCCCTATCCACCCTGTAACGCTCTACTATCTCCAGGTCTTGTAGCCCCTGGTAGGTTACTCTTGGTCTGAACACTCTCCTTCTCCTCTGAGGCCTACGGTAGTTGTCGGCACCCTCCTCCACAACACCGTCTGTCTCTAACACATGCTGATGGATCACGGCCACGGCAGCACCCAACATGTACATTTTAAAAGTTCCCCGTGTGTTTACACCTATGGTGCGGCGTTTGGGAATACACGGCTGTGTGTTGTGTGCATTCACACTTTATACTATTGTGCTGTGCACCCGGTGATGTCATAGGGTGTGTCGGTACGGCCGTATCTGGGGATTATCTTCCGTGTTTTACCGTTGGCACTGCAACGCTGTTGCCTTTGGTGTTGCATTACTCTTGCCTGCAATGGATTACCTTTCGACCTTCCTTACTATTTCTGCATGTTGCACCTACTATTTCCTGGCATGCATCCTGCAGAGCCCTGTCATGTCAGTTTCTGAGACATGGTATATCGTGCGTTTTGTGTGCCGCCGCCGTTGTGCTGCCTGTCTGCTTGGCTCTGCTGTGTCAGGTCTTCACTCTTTGCAATCTGCTACCTCCCCTACTTTCTTTGCATTCATATGCCTCCCCTATCCCGTTTTGCAGGTTTCTGCATGCAGAGTTGTCAGCTGCCGCCGATTGGCCTTCGTGGGTTGATTAGTGTTGATTGCTCATTATTACTCCAATTGCACTTCTTCCGCATTTCCTCATATTCTCAACATCACCTTCCTGTTTCCGATGTTGTGTGCGGGCCGAGCGTCACATGACTGGGTTAAGGGAACGTAGTCATCCTCGTGCACATGCACCTCTGCGCGCATTGTGTGCTCTCAGCTCAACTATTTCCCCACACGCCGGTCCTGCAGCTGTGATGTGCAATGTACAGCCCAGGTTTGCTGAGCTCCAATGTGCTTCCTCCTACAGTGGCACACCCCTCTGCAGGTGACATGTATTCCCTCTGAGCCACTCCTCGGTGTATTACCACTGCGCCGTTTGGTACAGCCTTACGCCGGCAGGGGTTTTGCGATTCAGTATTATCTGCCTCATTTGCATGGCATTGACTACTAATTCATAGTTACCATGCCAAACACTGCCGCGAGTCCTTGGCAACCCTTGCACCGTGGTTGTGGCTTTCCATGCATACCATGGTGTATTATGGCTGTGAAGCTGCTGTGTATTACGCTGCTGTTTTATAACATTGTCATATTATTTCATTGTTTTGCACCTTCCGCATACATGTCCTGGGGTTCTGCTGTGAGTTTCTGTGGACATACCATTTATGTTATTATTTACATGTTGTGCATGTTTTCTTTTGACATTCTGTGTGTATTTCGCAATTGGCATATGGTAACAGTGTGATACCTGAGGCTGACAGTCTTCCGTTACTCCTATGTTATGTTTGGGAAAATGTAAACCGTTTTTTTTGGTTTACATTGCCGTGGCCTTATGCTACGCCTGCGCCACTTCGTGGATCGCTATATGCCTTCATTTGCATGGTGCAACACCGCACATGGGGTGTTTAGCATACCTACGCCGGGGGCGGCGCAGATCCGGCGCACGCCTGTAGTGCACATGGAATTGGATCGTACCTGAATCGCTCGGCGGACATTTTTGGCGTTGTGACGCCTACGCTATGCGTGCGCCTGGCGCAAGGTTCATGAATCCCGGGGTGAGTTCTTTTTTTCCAAAAACATTTTTATTAAATTTTGTTAATCAACATGGACATAAAGTATTAAAAGTAAACAATATAAAACATAATAACTATTTACACTATATACAAAAATCCATGATAAACATTTGTTTTATCCAAGAAATGTAATCAGCATTTATCTAACAATCTCTCCAATTTTTGACAAGCTAGTCTTTTGTGTTACATTTGATGATCTCTGATAAATAGTTTGCATTTCTTTTTTACATACATATTTTGCCATTGAAATAAACTCAGTAAACATAAGATCTTGCTTATTTCTTAATAGAACAGTTTAAAAAAAAAAAAAACAGTTGACGACTTTGTCTCAGCACAGACATTGTTGGGGTGCTGTTATTGCAACTTATCCTTCCTAATCTGCATTTCTTGTTTGTCATCTGGAAGAGATCTGATTGAATGAAAGGGAATTGCTGGGATCAGTCCTGGAAGAATTACAATTAGACTGCTGCCACGGGCTTCTGTGATATGCTTATATTTTATCTTTCAAAATGTCATCAACATGGCATGGCCTAATAAAAAAAAAAATCGGGTTTCCAAAAATCAGCATGTTTTTCTTATAAATGACATGGGAAAATGGGAAAACAGAAATGTGAACAGAGTACATATCTTCTTGCAAATGCAAACATAGTGGCTATTTTTTTAATATAGTGTGTTGTGAGATGATGTCTAACTGCATAATGGTACAGGAGTAACTTTGTGCAGGGTTTGCATTTTCTATCAGCATTTTGTTTAGAACTTAATATCAAGTCAATCATAGCAGAAATGGCATACAATTTTAACTGAAAAGCAATGAAGAAAAATGACAATGGCTTCAGGGAATCCATATAGTTTAATAGAATAAAACACCACACAAATAAACTTTTTAAGAGTATAATAAGTAAAAAGCAGATGGGATTATATGTTGTTGTTGTTTGTCTTTTGGCTTTTCCCGGTTTAGGGGTCGCCTCTGCGGAACTCCGGTCCGCTAATAATTGGCAGATGGGATTATATACTAATATAAAATAGTCACACAACTAAAAACTTCAATCAAGTTCCATACAAAACAGTCAAAGTAAACATTTAATACTTAATACATAAATTATGCATAAGGCTTTGCAAAAACTCACTTCCTTGAAATACACAATTTTAAAATAAGTTTTATATTACACATGCTATTTAAACTCAGCTTCCCACTGCTCTTAACTACAAAGCAAGAATGGCATACAGTGCATATCTCACAAATACCTACTATGTCTATTATATGTCATAGTACAAGTAACTGTGTCTATATTCCATACATTCTCGCTTTCTGTAGAGCTACCTTTGTTTCTTTTAAGTACTTTTAACTTTCCAAAAGTACCAGCTTGTACCATTAAAAAGGATGGCAGCTTATAAGAGGCTTTGATTTGTTCAGAATGTGATAATGTTCTTCAAGACCCAGAAACTCTGGTTTGTGGGCACAGTTTTGCAGAATCTGTATAGAAATTAATTGGGTCCGCAACAAGGAGTCCCACTATCAAGTGTGCGGCATTATGTGAAGACAAAAGGATGCACTGTCAAGCAAGTGGTGCTTAAAGTGGTTTGTGCAGTTGAGGATTCAAGTTAGGACTTATTTGGTGGTGTTGTAGGAAAACAAATACTGATTAAAGCAATTAGTAAGGAGTTGATTATTCACATTATAGGTGAAACCTGTGGTGCTGGAGCCCTAGACGGTGAAGTCCTTGTACATGCTGAGAAACAAATGAAGGTACATAGAATGGTCGTGATGGAAACGGGCCAAGGAATCACAGGTCCAATATCTTTGTCATGGGGAAAATAACATACTGAGAAAGTGGGGGATAGGCAGAGATAGAGATTTTCAGGAAGTAGGAGCAAGAGAGAGAGATTGGGGCAGGGGATAAACAGTTGGATGGGTTTTTGCAGGACAGAATTTAAAAGAAGTTAGTAAGTGGAGACAGTATAACAAAGAAGAGAATAAAAAAAAAAGATAGGATTGGAGATCACTGAAGACAGAAGGGGGGTAAAGACTGAGCACTGGTTACCACTGTGGTAAGTAGTGTATAGTACCTTGCTAGCATCATGAAGGAGCAGTATGCTGAGCATTTTGCCTCATTACATTTATTTGCATACATAACTGCCCCTAGAAACTTCCAACTTGGTTGGTTAAGAGGTACTTTACTCAAAGACCAGCAGTACTATTGTAAAACCAACACATTTTTTAGAAACCTATTACTATACTCTGGTGTGCTATTTGTGAGACTGAAGCATACAAGAAGGTTGTGTAGATTGTGGTGAAACAGACTTAACTGGCCTAACATGCTTGATGGCTTATTGTGCTACAGATCTTTACATGGTGAAGCACTTGTAGCAGACATATTCCTGAGTGTTATGCTGTCATACTTTCTTGTCATCTTTTTCTGCTCAGAAAAAGGAGGGGCAGAGCATATTATATTAGTATGCTGGCATAAAATCACTAGGCATTAGCACATGGTTTCATGTGCTGGCATGTTACAAATGCTGCCTGGGGGACAGATCCTATTAAATTAAGGCTTATGATCTGATTTAGTTATTAATCTGTCAAATTATGTTATATAAGACATAGCCTCTGTACACAGGATTGGATGGGACTTAATTTATTTATGGTCTGAATTAAATGAGCTCATAAACAACTTTGAGTGACTTGTGTTAGTGAATGAATCAGCTGCAGATGGGGTCTTATGTCTGATGGCTTAGTACCACTGTGATAGGGGAGGAGAATCTTAGGAAATATGACAGTGTTATGCAGACAGGAAGTGTTTTTAGATTGTGGCTTGTTGGCAGGGGTGCTGCCTTGATGGTACATGCAGAGGTATTAAATTTAATTTTTCTTTGAGTTTATGCTACACAACATTCAGAAACATTCTGAAAAACTTATAGTAAATAAATAACATGGCAGCTGAGAAAGTTTAGTTTTGTTTACTGCACTGAGGTAGTTTAAAGGAAAGCACTCTAGCTAGAAGTTAATTATTGTCTGATCAGATTTGTTCTAGGTCAACCGTGATGACACTTGCAGAAGACATAATGGATGGTGTGCCTTTCACCTCCTACCATTAAACTTCCACCAGTAAATCTCATGATTTAACAAATGGTTGATCAATTGTGCCTCCCCAGTCATTTCTACTTACTTTCTCTAAAATGGAGAAAGTGAATTTATTAAAATTTGAATACTCCATTGAACGCATGGCTAAAGTATTCATAACACAATGCTTTTAATTAAATATACATGCTGACAAATTCTTTCCTTCAACTTCTTCTCGGTTTTACCCACATAGAATCCTTAACAAGATGAACAGATATTTAAATAAACTACCCTGGCAATTATTATTGAGGGATGACACCCACCAGGTCTCAATAATACTGTATGTATAGTAAATATATTAAGAAGTAAACAGGATTTAGTCATGTGATTTTTGATTGGCTGGTTTTATCACATGATTCTTTTAGCCCTATTTATTCTGTTTTATGTGTTTGCTAAATGTTCAAAGTCTAATTCTTGTATGGGTGAAATCACTTAGCATTAAAGTGCTTTAGTGTAAACCAAGAGGAGTTTGTCATTTTTTTTGTTTTGAGGTTTTACTTCCCCTTCGGAAAAGATTGATGACTTGGAATTTATCTTTTCCCTAGTAGAAAACAAGTTCATGAGCTCTTGGGCTTTAAAGTGGATGGGAGTTGCTACTTGGATTGCTGCAAGTTTATTGGCTATGCATAATGCGGTGTAGTTTTTGACAGATTCCAGATCATTTTTGAGTGGGTAGTTTGACAGAGAGGGCAGTGATGGTCACTCACTCTCTACGTGGATGATTTTCTGTTTGTCAGTCTAGCATCATCAGAAGGCTGTGCAAGGGTTAAATAGGTTTAGTCACATCTGCATATAATTTGGGGGTACCATTGTCTGAAAACAGGATAAAAAGACCAAAAACTTGTCTGTCTTTCTTGAGAACTGAGAACAAAGTGAAGGAAGGGGTGGTTCATTTGCCAAACAAAAAGAGAATAAGATTTTTAAGAAGCAATAGCAACAGTGACAGGGGTGATGATAATGCTAAAGGAGTTGCTGAGCCTGGTTGGATGAATAATTGTTGCATGCAGGGTTATTCCCACGGGAAGATCTTTCATGAGGAGACTGGCAGTAGGTGGCAGAAACTGTACCAAATGGCATCATAGAATAAAAATTAATAAACTTGAGCCAGTGGGATAGAAGGAAAAAGCTCTGACTATGGCCCAGCTGACCTGGGTTTGATTAGTGGCTCCGGCAACTAGTGTCAGGGAAGGGATAGGCATGCCCACTCATTGATATACTCCCTAAAAGGAAGGTGTTGTCCAAAGAAGGGAGTTGCCCTCAGATATAATCCTTGAGTGTGGGAGGCAAGGAAAGGGAGTGGGAAGGTCATAAATAAAAAATCTACCCCAGACAGAAGCACAGGCAAGCTGAGTCCACAGAATACCCTCAGGATCTACAAATGGCCCCAGCAAGTGTGGAGTAAATCCATGGGGGGCTTGGATAGTAGCTTGTAGACCTGGCTTGAATGTTAGGTACTGGGGGCTGGAACAGTAATAATAAGGTCTGAGGTGGCCCAAAAAATTGCCAAACTTTTGCAGGAGGATTTGGGAGTGTGACAAGAATTTTTGATGGGATACAATAGGGTGTTGTTGGGGCAAGAGATGATTATGAATTAGCAGTATCAGTTATTTTTGCATATAGATGGGTCAATAGGTTTGAGGAATAACTGCATGGAAAGTAGTCGATGGAGAGGTGATACGTCCAAATATCCCAAGGAGACGGGCAGACATCAACCATGGAGCTGGAATTCTTTCCATTTGTAGTAGAAGTGCACATGTGGACCAAAAAATGATAGAGCAAACACATCTTGATCAATGCAGCCAAATCAGGATGCTGAGTTTACTGAACACTCCCAGAATATGGATACCAGATGAGGAGTTTTGTCTTAATTTGTATGCAAAATAACATTAGTTTCAGAGTGCAGCATATCCTAGGTGTAGACAATGCAATTGCTAATTCACTTTCAGTGAGATAGGTTAAAGGGACTGGTGCCAAATGAAGATAAGATCCCAGAACAGTTGTGGGCACTAATGGTATATTAATTTGGGTTATTATAGAAGCTGCATTACATCAAATAACAAGAGAACAATCATTAACAGTTAAGAAAATGTAGATAAGGTAAGCCAGAACAGAAATTAGGGTGGATGATGAATTTGCCCATGTGCCTCAGAAATCTGGAATACTAGATTACTAGGAGTGGTTATTCAGACTGACCTACATAATGGCTCTTTTGTGGGGCAGGCTACTGGAGACCTTGGAATGTGCTAAATACACTAGCCCACAGTTGGTGTTAGGGTTGGGGATGTCAGGAGCAGTTCTAATGGCATATTGATACACTCTAACAGAGGTAAGACATATCAGCAGGGGGAAAGGACATGGCACAGATTATGGGCCCTAACAGGCACCAAAAGAGACACATATGAATGGGAGAATACCTTCTTTAATGAGTTCAAACTGCCAGGCACCTTTTTGTGTCATGTAGATATTTCATCATTAACTGCTTATCAGTTTAGGGCAGTCTTAAGGGAAAAGTTTAGATACCTTGGGTCCAAATAGAAACAGGTTAATTTTACATTCCTTTAAGATTGGAGCAGCATTATATGCTTATCTTAAAGGGATTTCAGAAAAGGAAATTATGCAGTTGGGGAGCTAGAAATCAGATGAATACAACAGGTTTATCAGATCTGTTTGGTGTTAATTATCATTTATTTTCTTCTTCTTCTTTCAGCTTTTCCCGGTTAGGGGTCACCACAGAGGATCATCTGTCCACTCATGATGAGCAGTGGAGTTTTACGGTGTTGAGTTGCCAGCCCGGCACCCAACCTTCCACAGAAGGCACACACATGCACACATTCACACCAGTTTAGAGTGTCCAATTCACCTACTGCACATCTTTTGGATGTGGGAGGAAACCAGAGCACCTGGAAGAAACCCATGTGACCACAGGAAGGACTTGCAGACTCCGCACAGAAGGCACCCCAGCTGGGAATCGAACCGGAGAACCTCTTGCTGTGAGGTGGCAATGCTAGCCACTGCACCATTTTACAGATGCCAAATCAGTATCATTGTTGATTTCAATGCTGGAACATTCTTTTACCTATCGTCAATGAGCAGCATGACAATGAGGACGCAGGTGACTGGGCATGAGAGAGTTAAAGTGGAGACAGCTGCAAGACATAACACAAGTGCACACAAGGAAACTGCAAGATCCAGGTATAATAGTAATACACCTAGGGTAGAATAACATCATTGTTTGTCCATGTTGTTATTGAAACAGAAAACTGGTGGAGATTTGTTGCAGATATTGCAGAGCTGTGCTAAAGTTAAGCTCATTTGATCTGATATCATACAGAGTAAAAATGGAGGCGAGACATAGATAATAGAGCAGCAAAAACATTTTTTAGGAATGCAGAAAGGTTAGGTAAACAAAAACAAATTAGGTGGAGCAGTAATCCAGCATCCAGACACCAGCATGACGTTACTAGGGTCTACAGATAGGATGGGGTACATTTTCTAGGCAAGGAAGGCACAACTATTTTTCTACAGAATTTGCAAGGAGACATCAGAGAGTCGCTACCAGGTTTTCTTGGTGGAATGAATTTTCACCCTCTAGTGGTGGAAGTGCAGTCTTGCAAGGCTATTTTTTAAGGGAGATTTGGTTGGGGGGTAGAAACTCAGAAAACTTGTCCATCTTCATTTAAGTGAGGCTGTGGCTACCGCTCATTGCTTGAGGCCCCAAACAAGTAGTCAACCCTTTCATACTTTGCCAGTAGTGTACACGCAGGGGGCCAAGGCTAGGGACCTTTTAGTAATGACTTAATTCACAGCCGCTGCAGTGATTTCTAGTAACTGACAGTGATTTGTGTGTAATTTCATGATTTTTTCAGCTACTACAGAATTTTCATGAAACAGTTCTTGCATTAGCCAAATTGGTTTCTTTCTAAGTCCTGCCCTTTGCTTGAATCTGGTATACCTGAAGTAGTTAACTTCATTTGGTCATTAACCTGTGGGTTTCAGATCCGATATGGATCCAAACCAGCAGCTTTTCAAGCTAAGATCCGAGCTCCAAGCTCCTCCCCCTTACCCATACTACACTACAACCTCCTGTCAACCCTCAGATCTAATTTGCGGCGGCTTTGCCAAGACGTGATCATCGAGCTCCAGGCAGGTAGAGTGGGATATTTTTCATCCAACTTTAACTGTGTGATTAAAGTTTGTGTGTGCATGGATAGTGCCCCCCCTTCTTCTTGTCCCATGGATTTCTGTTCAAAACAAAAAAAGTTAAAGTAGTAAACTTTGTATTTTGTTTACTTAGTGTTGGCCTCCCTTTCCCGCCTTTGTTGTGTGTGTGTGTGTGTGTGTGTGTGTGTGTGTGTGTGTGTGTGTGTGTGTGTGTGTGTGTGTGTGTGTGCGTGTTTAGCTAGGTTTCTAGTTAGCCTTTGATGTTGTGGGGTTGTGATGTCAGACTCCCAGAAGCCAACTTTTTCCCAATGCACAGAGTGTGGCTATAAGCTGTCTCCGGCCGATGGCCACACTCTGTGCATCGTGTGTTTACGGGTTCCCCAACTTACCTCGGGCTGCAAAATTTGTGCAGCCTTTAATCCTCAGGCTCTGCGGGATCGCAGGGCCAAGTTGATTCTGACCAGGCTTCTCCCAGCAGAATTGGCATCTTCTTCTTCATCTACAGCCATGGCTGTGGCCATACCAGCTTCGGGTCCTCCTCCCCTTTCCAGGACTCACACTCCTGCTTCCAAACAGGGCGATAGAGAGGCCAGGATGGAGAAGCACAGAGAGAAAGAAAGAGAAAAGGAAAAAGAGAGAGACAGGAATAGCGGTCATAAGAGACCATCCTACCCTTCGGATCCATCACCCCCCCCCCTGGTTAAAGTGGTCTCTACCCCGGAAAAGGCTTCTATGCCATCTTCCCCTCAGCTCCATTCTCCTAGATTTTCCCCAGAGCCGGAGGAAGAGGTTTAGGCTACTTCAAGGTCATCCTCACATCGACCCTCCTGGCCGGCGTCAATACCATCCTCCAGATCCACAAGAAGCCTCTCGGAGGCTGACATGGACCGGATGATGAGAAGGTTCTTACAGACTCAGTTGCAGATGGGAGTGTTGCTGGCTCCCCCTCCCACTGGAGTGGGGAGTTCGGCTCCAATGTTTTCCCCGATAGCTCCTTCTCTGATCCTTCCCCGGGTTTCGGACTCCCTGAATCCGAGGAGCCCCGGAGTCAGGGGGTCAGCGCCGATGGTTCCTCCAACCTCGACGCCGGCCATGCCCTCGAGTTTGTCAGATCCTTTGTTGGATCCTTGCTCTCAAAACTGTGATCTGGATGTCGGATCTGGGGGGATGAGTGTGTCATCAGCTCCATTGTGGTTGGGTCATACCATTCCTCTGAGCCCAGCTGTTCTGGATTCAGCTCCGATCCCTTCGTTGAATCCGAGGAGCCCATCCTACTAGTTTCAGGGAAGCTGTTTCCCATTCAACGTTTGATGTTGTGGAGAGGGTTCTGTCAGGAGGATCAAGATGCCTTATTCTTTCCTCGGAGTCTGCCCCTGCTCCCTCGCAGCTGAGTGTGTCTTCTGTCATCCAGTCCTCCCATGGACAGCCTGTGTCTGATACTCTGCAGACGGTTCCTCTCGAGGAATACAAAACTGTTTGTGAGCCCTCCCTGGAGAGCCCCCCCCCCGAGGAGGTCCCTCGCAAATGCCAGTGCAAGCGGAGGCACATGGACTCCCCTGAGTCCCTCACAGAAGATACCGACTTGGAGGAAGGGGAAGGCTACCCCAGATCACCTCCCGAAGACGTCTCCTTCAGAGACATAATGGAAATCCTCTATCAGAGGGGAGGTTGGTCCACCCAAAAGCCTTCCTTGGACGAGTTGGTATTCCTGGAGGCATTCAACGCAGGCCCATCTACCTCTTGGGTGTGTCCCCCGGCTGATCCTCTGGTGGACCTCATTACCACCAGAGCTGGGAAGGAGCCGGACACTGTAGAACTGATACCTAAATGGCCAGATAAGATTTTTGAGCCCTCCTACTGACAAGCCTGCATGGAGTAAGGGTTCCCCAGTTGATGCCATGGTGGTGGTGGCAGCCACCAAAAAGGAACTGGTGCAGGAGAGTTCCTCGGTCCATCCTCTGGACAAGGAGTCTAGAGCGATGGATCGACTCAGAAAGCGGATGTATGCTTCAGCTACCTTTGCTATAAGGACGCTGAACTATATGGCCCACATGATTAGGCTTCAGTGCGACCTCGTGAAATAATACACTGAGTCTCCCATGGAGTCATTCGGCCAAGGATAAACGTGCATTCTCGGCATGTATGGCCACTCTTAAATCAGTGACTAACACATCCATGCACTTACTCTCTTGTGCCACCGAGGGAGCCAGTAGGGTGGCCGAGTCCGGCATTGCCATGAGGTATCATGCCTGGCTCTGGCTTAGCGATTTTTTTGGAACCTTTCAAGGCGTCCTTCATGAATGCCCTTTTGACAGTTTGACCCTGTTCGGGAAGACCGTCCGAGATATGCTAGTTTACAGTGAGAAGGATGGGAAGACCCTGTCGGCTGTCGGGATCTGCTTCTCTAACCCTCAAAGGTCCTTTTCCAGGAATCAGTGAGGGCAAATGAAGTTGTGGTTCCAGAAGACTCAGCATTCCCAGGATGCTCCGGACTCCTTTTCCCCTAGAGGCAGAGGGGGACAAGGTGGATGCCGGCCCAGAGGCAGAGGGGGACCGAAGAACTTCGGGTCACAGGAACCTTTATCGGATTGACCTGCGTAGCAGCCCTGAGGGGATGCCTGACTGCTCCACTCTGGAAGCAGTCAAGGGTAATTTTTCAAAGCACCTAGCTGAATGGGAGTCCATAATGTCAGACCACTGGGTGCCTCGGATAATATCCAGAGGTTATTCCATTCTCTTTATGAACAGTCCCTTACTTCCAAGGCACCTCCCAGACATTCCGCCCACTCAAAGGGAGGTGGCAGCTTTGGAAATAGAAAAGCTGCTAAACAAACGAGCAATCCAGCCAGTTCCCCCCAGACCAGTCTGGATCAGGCATCTATTCCAGGTTCTTTTTGGTGCCAAAAAAGATGGGGGACTTGAGGCTGATTCTTGACCTATCCACATTGAACCTGTCCATTGCCAAGGAGAAGTTCCGGATGGTCACCTTACAATCCATCCTGCCGTTCTTGCAAGAGGAAGACTGGATGTGCTCCATAGACCTCAAGGATGCGTACTACCATATTCTGATGGACAGACAATCCAAGAGGTTTCTCCACTTTCGGCAAGGAGCCAATCACTACCAGTTCAGGGTCCTACCATTCGATCTTACCACAGCCCCCAGGCTGTTTATCAAGGCCATGACAGTTGTAGTGGCTTACCTGAAGCTTCAGGGCATTCTGGTCTTTCTGTACATGGACAATTGGCTCTTCAACACCCCCTCCAGGCATCTACCTATTCAAGCAAGAAATTCCTTCCTTCACCTGTCAAATTTACTGGGTATCACAATAAACCTTGCAAAGTCCTCTCTTCAGACTGTTCAGATTCTGGACTTCATAGGGGGGAGAATAGATTCTCTCCAGGCCAGGGTACTTTTGACTCCAGACAGACTTCAGAATCTGACCCTCCATGTCTTGGCACTTCTTCAGACCTCTTCACCCCCAGCAGTACTAGTCTTGAGAGCCTTAGGGTCCATGGCAGCAGCTATCAATCTGGTTCCTTGCACACATTTGCACATGAGGGTGTTCATAGGTTCATAGGTTCATAGGTTCATACTAGGCTATCTGCCCAAGGGCATTTATAAGCCTAGACCATAGTTATTTGGCTTTCGCCACCCCTTTAGTTAGAATAAAACTATGCCTATTATTTTGCTGTGCCTCTGTCAAGCAGTGACACTGAAGTAATCCCTGGGGTATATCTGCGACCCCCCATCCATTGGTCAAGATTCCTCTTGAACAAGGCCAGCGAGGTGCTCTGCCTCACATGTACCGGGATTTTGTTCCACAGCATAGGGAGTCTCTGGGTGATGAATCTGTCCCTCCAGCATGTTCTATTAATAACCGTGTCAAGGTTTAAGTCTCCCGCCCTTGTGGTTCTGTGGGATCTAGATTTTTTGAGGTGAAGCATATTCATCAAATCAGGGTTTGACATGGCCTTATATGTCAGGCACAGGTCACCTCTGAGCAAGCGGTATGAGACTGAATAGAGCTGGAGTTCTTTCAGTCGGGCAGCATAAGACATATTTTTGAGACCCTTTATCCTTTTGGTGAGGAACTTTTGGGGCCTTTCCAGCTGCTGCAGGTGTCTGGTCAGATACATTCCGAATGGGGCATTGTACTCAATCATAGGTCTAATGAGTGATGAGTACAGGGGGGCGATGACCTCACTTGATCTAGATGTGAATCCCTTCATGATCAGGTGGGCAATGTAGAAGGTTTTCCTAACTACTTTAGCAACATGAGTGTCAAACGAAAGGCTACTGTCAACCTGGGTCCCCAGATCCCTGATGACTTCTTCTGTGCTCAGTGGATTGCCACCTATATGGTAGCTAGGGGTAACCTTGTTTTTCCCGAAGGGTATGACTATGCATTTCTTGGCATTTAACTTTAGGCCATGGCTCTGGCACCAGTTATCCGTTTCTGTGAGGCCCTTCTGAAGGATATCTGTGTCAGATGTGTTTTCGACTATGGCGCCCAGTTTGCAGTCATCTGCAAACTTTGTCAGCCATAACCCTCCTGTGTTTGCTTGTACTTCAGAAAAGTAGATGCCGAACAAGAGTGGACCCAGGACTGAGCCCTGTGGGACACCACTTGTGACAGGCTTTGAGTCTGACATGGCTCCAGCAACTCTGACCCTGTGGGTTCTGTCACTTAGCCAGTTTGCAACCCATCTTGTGATGTATGGGTTTACATTCAAGCTGATGAGTTTTATGATGATACCTGAGTGGGGTATTGTGTCGAAGGCCTTTGCCAGGTCAAGGTAGGCTGTATGGACTGCCTTTCCCTCATCAATGGCCTTGGTGACTGTCTCAAAAGTCAACCAAGTTTAAAAGGCATGATCTGCCTTTGACAAAGCCAAACTGGGTTGGATCCAAAGTCTGCAAGTTCCCTATGTCTTTATTTATGAGTTCCATTATGATCCTCTCCATGGCTTTGCAGATAAGGCTTGTCAAGCTAATGGGACGGTAATTTCCAGGGTCGGTGGAGGCACCGCCCTTGTGAAGTGGGACCACAGTCGCCGTGCGCCACTCCTTGGGTAACGTATCCTGAGGTGAGGCTAAGATTAAACAGCTGTCCTAACTGCGGGTTTAATTCCTCATTGAGTTCATGGAGCACACAGCCGGGGACACCATCCGGTTCCATGGATGCTGTGTTTTTTGCTTTGGAGAGAGCAGTTCTCACCTGGGCGTTGGAGATGTTTGGGGGCTACAATCCTCTGGTATAGATATCTCTCCTTTTGGGGGGGAGGGGGAGAAGTTTGCACTGAACCTGTCAGCCAGTATGTTGGCAATGTGTGTAGGTTCAGTAATCTTCACATCATTTTGAACTAATTCTGAGCATATCTGGGAGTTTCTTCCTAGGTTTCTAACATAGCTAAAGAAGGCCTTATGATTGTCTTTTGAATCCTTGGCGATTTTTCTCTCAAAATTTGCCTTGGATGATTTTATGAGAGCTCTTAGTTTTTTACTTATAATGATCAAAGGTGTCTTACCTTTCAAGGATTTTGCTCTATCTTGTAGTAGCTTCCTCCTTTTGTTGTAGAGCTTGTTTATGGCTGGGGTCCACCAGACTTGATGCTTGCCTTTGGTACAAAGAGTCTTAGTTTTGTTTGGGATTGCCTGATCCATGCAGTCCTGTAGGTGCTGGTAGAAGGCATCTGTAAGTGATTCAGCGGTTTGAGTAATGTTTACCACTGGCTCAGAGGCCTTAAAGGAGACCACACTAGTTTTTAGAAGTGTGAAGTCGGCTTTTGAGAAGTTTTTCACTGTGGTCTTTTTTATTTCAGGTGGGGGCGGGATGAGGACCTCCAGCGAGATTAGTTTATGATCTGATTTCACCAGTGAGGGGTATACTTCCGGTGTTGAACATTGTGATCCCATGTTCGTGATGATGAGATCAAGTATGTTTTCTCCTCTTGTGGGGATGGTGACTAGTTGTTCCATGGCATTTGAGTTTATGAACTCCAGGAACCTTTGGGCTAGAGTGTTTGGGCTTGAGTAGTGTTCCCAGTCTATATTAAGGTAGTTGAAGTCACCTAGTATGATGGTGTTTGGGGATACATTTATCCCCTCCATTGTTTTCAGGAAGGCCATGTGAGGTTCCTGAGTTTGAGAGGGTGGCCTGTAACATGCTACAAATTGCAGAGCAGTCTTGCCTATGGTTAATTGCACCTGGATGGTCTCCGATGCATCGTGCGTTGCCACCAACCTTGAGGTGTGGGTGTCCTTTATGAATATGGACACCCCCCCTCCTTTCTTGGTGTTGTCCGGATTTTGGGGCCGGAACGCATGATATGAGGTGAAACCTGCTAGTGCTGGGGTGCTCTCAGGAGCCTTGAACCAGGTTTCTGTCACAGCACAGACATCGATGTTCTCCATACTGAGAAGGGCCTCGAGGTGCATCTTGAGATTGAGACTTCTGGCATTGAGCAGCATTACCCTTAGTTTTTTACTTTTTGTGTTCTAGGGTGGTAGGTTTAGAATTTGGGCCTTGCCTAAAAAAGGCACTATGGGGGTGGCAAGAGCCTTTGCCAATATCCGGAAGCCTAGGGGTGACAGGTGCAAGCCGTCCCTTGCGAAGCAGCGTGGCTTGTCCAGCATGTCATCCCAGGCAGACAGACATTGATCCCCTTTGAATGACACCAGAATTTAAGCCAATTATTAAAGCTGATCATCTTATCACTGTATTGTGGCATCATTCTAGGTGAAGGTAGGATACTGCTCAAGGTCAGGGTCATACCTGCCTGGGCTACATAATCAGAGAACTCCTCAATGTCTCTTTTCATGTAGTCCAAGGAGGTACGTCTCAGGTCGTTGACACCAGCGTGGACAATGACTGAGTCGTACTTGTACCTGCTGTTGAGAGACCTGAGTGCTTGTGTTATGTGGTGGATTCTAGCGCCTGACAGGCAGCTTACTGTGACCTTCTCCTTACTCAGTCTGGTGAGCGGGACGTCAGTGTGTCTGACTATGGAGTCACCTATGACAAGTATGTTTGGTGTTGTATTTGGCCTTAAGGGCAGTGACTGCTTTGCACACTGATTTTGTTGTTTATGTGTTGTTTGTGTGGTGTATTGAGTTTGCAGTTGCTTGGGTGTCTGCTTTGGAGGCCTCTGCTGTTTAGGTAAATTTTACTCAGAGCCTCCGAGTATGTCTTAGTGTGTTTATGTGTTTGATTCAGTGGTGTGGTTGAGTTATGTGAGACTGGTATTGTGGTGTGTGTAGTTGCCTTCTCCTCCTGCCTGGTCTTGCCAGTCCTGAGTTGAGAGAGCTCAGCCTCCAGTCTGGCTAAATAGCTGCATCTCTCACAAGTGTTAGTGTTACATGGGAGGAGGAGATGGTTGTCCGTGTACATGAGGCAATTGTAACATTGTCTCAGAATTCCCAGATTCACCAAATGGGCAGGAGAGGATGCCAGCATCTGACCCTTCGACATGCTAGAAAGAATTATGAGTTGGTATGAGACAGAAAAGTAGTGGGCTTAGCAGGGAAGTGGGCACTCCTGGGGGGTTTTGCTAGTGAGAGATTTGTATAATATAGGAGTGCTTGACCTGCAAAGAGTATGCTTATAAGACAAGGGATATGCTTATAAGACAAGTGCTGAGCTTTTGGAGAAGAAAAAGCTATTTGGAACAAGTGCTGCACTTTTTAGTGTAGGTGTAAACTGTTTAGGTTCCTAACAGAGCAGTTCTAAGGGAAAAATTGAAGAACAGACTTTCTGGAGCCAGAAAGAGTTTAACCTTGTTTAACCGGCGCTGCCCGATGCTGCTCTAGTGGCAACTCCGCGCTAAAGCACGTTAAAGCGTGCTTGATAGCAGGGGCTGGAAAGAAGCAGGAATAGACCCAAAAGGGAAAATAAAACTACAGTTTCAAGTCAGTAACCACCTCTATGGGGGGCAGGGAAGCTGCTCAATGTTAGTCACTGCCACTGATGAACAGAGAGACCCTCCTTCAGTCCAAGCAAAATGGCCTCACAGAAACTTTCAAACAGTTCAGGAACAGCAAGCCTGTAACTGAACTTTTAACTCTCAGAAAAGTGGAAAAGCAAGATTTTTTTGTTTTGTTTTGTTTTTTTACAGAGATAGCAGAGGTTCACAAGTAATATCAAGTTATAACAGTGCAGTAAATGACCCCACACAAGAGTGCTAGGTCAAGGACAGAAAATATGCAAGTTTTAAGAAAAAAACGATTTAAAATTAAGTGCAAACAGGAAATTCAGCAAACAGCTTTTGGTTGTGCTCTAAATACAGCTACTAATACAGAAATCAAGTTTAACAAGCCAGAAAATGCTCAAGCTAGGCAGCTATGCAGAAAAACTTAGCAAATAAACAGAGAAAAAATACTTAAAATCTCAAAAGTGTTACAGTGGACGTTGCATGTTCAGTGGTCTCTGTTATACCAGCCCCCTAAATTTCCTGATTCCTCTAAGCAATGTGTGCAAAGCTTCCCTCATGTGGTGGCTTCAATCCCAGGATCTTCGAGAAGGACACCCCTTTATTATATTCCCTTCCCAAGCCACTGTGACCACGGATGCCTCCCATCTAGGCAGGGGGCATTGCTCAGGTAGGACTTTCCAAGGAACGTGGTCCCCGAATTAGACCATTCTGCACATCAGTGTTCTGGAGATGAGGGCAGTCCTTTTAGTGTTGCAGGCCCTTCATGCTTCTCTTCCTCTGGGAACGATTGCAATTCAGTCAGACATGTCAGTGGTCTGGTATATCAACAAACAGGGGGGAACCAGGTCCTATCCGCTTTGTCGAGAGGCCATGAGTGTGTGGGAATGAACAATCTCCACCAACCATTTTCTGATAGCAATGCACATCTCGGGTCATTCCAACATTTTAGCGGACAAATTGAGCAGGACTATCCTTTTTCCCTATAAGTGATCTCTGAACCCTTATGAAGCAGAACAGATATTCCTCAAGTGGGGTCAGCCTTGCTGCGATCTCTTTGCATCGCCATCCAATGCGAAGTTCAGCAAGTTTTTTGCTCTAATTTCCCCTAGGATGGAAGCCCCCAGAGATGCTCTTGTCCATGCATGGCCACCTGGTCTTCTTTATGTGTATCTCCCACTACCTCTCATGACAAAATTCTTGCAGAAAGCTCATCAGTTGGGGAGCAGGATTATCCTCATAGCCCCATTCTGACCTCATCAAGTTTGGTTCCCTTGCCTACGGTCTCATCTAGTAGCTCCACCCTGGATATTGGATCCCATTTTGGATCTCATTTGTCATCCCTTGGGAATTCCTCCCCCAAATCTGGACAGCCTCAAGCTTACTGCTTGGTTGCTGCAGTTCCAGTAATTGCCAGGACTCCCGGTCTCTCTTTCCCTGTTAAGTCCATTCTGGTGGCGGCACACAAGTCCTCCACCCAAAAGGTGTACCGTAGTAAATGGAAGCATTGCTCAGGTAGGACTTTCCAAGGAACGTGGTCCCCGAATGAGACCATTCTGCACATCCAAAAGGTGTACCATAGTAAATGGAAGCATTTTTTCCATTTGGGCTTCTCATAGAAATTTGGACCCCTTTACTGTTCCTATTTTAGCGGTATTAGATTTTCTGTCACAAATTTTCCAACTGGGGGCCAGCTCTTCCACTGTGAAGGTCCAGCTGGTGGCTATATCCCATTTTCATGTAGGAGAAAATTCAGGTTCTCTAGCTGCTGCTAGAATTTGTAAGACCTTCATCAAAGGTACCTTTTTTGCTGAGACCTCCTATTAAGCATCCTTCCCACCTGTGGGATTTGACATTGGTTCTTCAGGCCTTAGTTATACCTCTGTTCAAACCCACAGTGTCAGTTGATTTGAAATTATTGTCGTGGAAGACAGCCTTCCTGGTGGCTATCACCTTGTCCAGGAGAGTGTCGGAAATTCAAGACTTGTGTATGAAACCCACATACTTAGTTTTTCATAAGGATAGGGTGTCTCTAAGGATGAACCCTTCTTTCCTCCCTAAAGTCGCTTCAGAATCAAATATCAATCAGTCAATTAATCTCTCAGTATTCTTCCCTAACTTTCAAAATAAAGGGGATACAAGCTTCATTTGCTGGATGTCCACAGACAGTTACACTTTTATTTACATAGGACTAAACCCTTCCGTACATCTGATCAGCTGTTTCTTTTGCTAAACCTTTTTTGGGGAACCAGTTTTGAAGGTGATGCTTGCTAGATGGATCTCACTTTGTATTTTGAAGGTGTACAAGGATCTTGGATTACCAGAACCAGACAGGGTTCATGCTCATTCTACTCGTTCTATGGCTACTTCTGCTGCCTTTTGGTCCAGAGTTTCTCTGGATGATATTTGTTCAGCAGCTACCTGGGCCTCCTCTCACACCTTTATTACTCATTATAAGTTGGACATGGTGTCTAGAGAAAGGGCTTCTTTTGGTTCTGTAGTGCTCCGGAATATCCTTCCTTAAGGGCCTCCCAAGGTCTTTAGTAGCTGGGGACTGTCCCACAGGTTGATGACCAAATGAAGTTTACTTCAGATAAAGAAGTTATGTACTCACCATAACGTTCCATCTGAGTAGTTACACTTCATTTGTCAGCAACCTTCCCTCCCTCCTTCCCCCAGACCTTAGTGGCTAGCGATAGTCCTTGGACTCGGATTTTCTGGGTCTTGTCAACCTAGTTTATGTGATCAGGTCAGGTTATGTCTCTTGAGTTGATGTGCGTCACGCTGTGGGTGGCAAACTCTATCTGAGGGTTAGAAGGAGGTTGCAGTGTAGTATGGGTAAGGGGAGGAGCTTGGAGCTCAAATATTAGCTTGGAACGCTGTCAGCTCCGATCCATATTGGATCCGAAACCCACAGGTTGATGACAAATGAAGTGTAACTACTCAGATGTCAGATGGAATGTTATGGTGAGTACATAACTTCTTTTTCTGACAGCATCTAACTGATGATGACACTTAATTGACATTTAACCAGGATAGTAAAACAAATTTTGTTAATAAATATATGGCTATGGCCACTTTACCACAATGCAACTTTGTCTGTAGGTTGTTAATAAGTATGAAAAAGCTTATTTTCATCCAAAAGCAATGGAAGCAGAACCAATGGCTGGCAGACCCAGCTTGTTTGTCGTGGGGAAAAAACATGCTAAGTGGGGGTAAGGGAAGGAAAAGGAAAGACAAATCTGCAGGTAGTAGGAGAGACAGGTGGGACAAGGGGTGAATAGTCAGATGAGAGTTTTTAGAGATGAATTAAATTAAAAAAGACTCATCCCGGGATTCAGTAAACTGATTTTTCTGTGCAAGAACAGTGTAGCAGCTCTTGCATGGAAAAAGACAGCCGAGTGATTCAGTAAACAGCTGAATCTGCGTGCATGAGCCTCTCTGCACTGTTCCTGCATGGAAACCCAGGCAGTATGCTAATCACCTCATTTGCTGCTGAAAGCCATGCAAATGAGGTGAAATAGCGATTCAATACACTGCCAGGTCTCCATGCAAGAACAGTGTCAGTGCAGAAATGTATTCGGTTAGAAACAATGTACATTTCTGCATTTAACAAAACGGAGGCATCACAGCTGCTAAAAAGGCATGCATCCCAATTAGTAGGCATGCCAATGGCCAAATATATGGTCAATGGCAAAAAAAAGTGTAAAATATTAAAAAAATCTAAATTTTTTTTTGGCAGATCTCGGACGTTTAAGCTACGGGCAGCAGTGCACAAACAGGATCATGCCAAAAATGTAAAAAAATTATAGTAAAAACACAAATCTAAGTAAATCATGCTTATATGCCATTACAGTCAATGGTATGCAGAATCAAAACAGTGCCAGGAACCTGTGGTTGTCAAGTGGAAAGGGAGTGTGTTAATGCAGTAACTATGGCCATGAACAGTGGGGTATGCAAATGAAGAAAATTATACTGAATCACAAAATATTCTCAGTCCACAACATGCACCCAACCATGTAGGTGCACTTAGATGATTGTGTAGGCAGGAGGAGTGAAGAAACTGAAAAGAGGGTGTGACATGTCAGCTTTAAGCACATTGGATCCCTGTGGCCCATGTTTGTGCTTTGCTAAGCACAGCTAAGGAAGGGGGAGTGTCAGGACTGTTTCCTACAGTTAAACGGGTTTGTGCAGTGTGCACAAGGGCTCAAACATGAACTTGCAGCATTATTCACATTTGAGCATAGGTTGTGTGTGCCATGCACCAGGGCTTAAATGAAAAAACAGGAAATAGCAGCAATGTTTACATTTGAGCAATGGGTGTGCATGGCATGCCCTGGGATTGAAAAGAGGCAGAAATGGGGAGGGAAATAAACAACACAATGGGAACTAGGCAAGTGAAAGCAATCAAGTACAAATAAGCAAGCTTGAATGTGAAATGTATCTTAGTCAGCCAATAACAGATATAGCAAGTCTGCCACACCACTATAAACTATGCAAACACTTTTCAGTCAAGTTTTCCCACAAACCTTACACCACCGGTGTATACAGACAGGGGATGTTTAATTGGCAAAAATAACTAAAAATGTTAGGAGCTGCTGCCGCATTAATATATCAATATGTGCTAGAGGCTGAGGGTAGTGAAGAGAATAATGCTGACAACTGCCCCAGACGCATGAGGAGGAGGACAAGAGTGTTCAGGCCCAGGGTCACCTATCACAGGCTACATGAGCAGGAGATAGTAGAGCACTAAAAGATGGACAGGGACCTACTCCAGCAAATCATCGAGCTGTGCTGGCCTCACCTCACACTAAGAGCCAACAGAGGGGAACCCATCCCAGTGGATACCAAGGTATGTATAGCCTTAAGAATACTAGCCACTGGTGCCTTCCAAAGGTCTACTGGGGATATCATGGGGGTCTCACAGGCATCTGCTTCCAGAATACTCCACCAACTCCTGGATGCCATACAACCACATGCCACTGAGCACATTAAATTCCCCACCACCCGTGAGGAGAGGGCCAGTGATATTTGTCTCTTCCACCATGTAGCTGACTACCCGGATGTACTGGGTGCCATAGACTGCACACATATCCACATCAAAGCACCACCTGGTGAGCAGGGTAGAGTCTACATAAACCGCAAGGGGTTCCACTCCAACTGCCAGGTCATGTGCAATGTCCAGGGCATTATCACAAATGTGTTTTCTGGCAGCCATGGAAGCTATCACGACTCCCACATCTGGCATGCCTCACAGCTGTATCAGGCATTTGCCACTGGGGATGTCCCTTATGGCCAGCTGGTGGGGGCATTGGAGCCATGGCTGATGACATCCATCAGCAATGCACGCACACCTGAACAAAAATGCCATAGTGAGGCACACACACAAACAAGAATAATCATACAGCATGTGTTTGGGATGCTCAAGTCACAGCTCCGCTGCCTGGACATATCCGGTGGAGCCTTGCAGTATGCTCCTGCTACATGTGCACACATGTTCACAGTTTGTGCCATGATACACAACGTGGTCCTGCGGAAACAGGTGCAGCAGGAACAGAATGGGGAAGGGACACACAACCCCCACCATTGCCAAGGCCACCACAGGCACAGAATAACCTGGAGGAGGAACAGCCTGACCTGTCCCTGTAGGCAGAAGGATACATGCCCAGTATGCCCAGGCCTTAACAAAGAGGCAACTTATAACACATACACTGCCACTGTAGGGACACAGGGACTGATATCTCTCTCCAACTTGCACAAACAAGAAACTGGATGCCAAACAGCACACTACCTATACCTTATCATGCGTAGGCAGTGTACTGCATGCATCCAGCATATCCAGCTCTCAAGTTCTGTCCTCAAAACTACCTCAGCCACAAGGTAAGTCATTTATATTCCATAAATCAATATGGTAGAATGTTAAGATAGCATATCCATGGTATTGATGCAAGCATGCAAGGGTATGTGGTAGCTGCATGGGATAGCAGTGGACAAGAGCAAGCTATATGGGACAGAAGGATTTGTATGCCCACTACTGGCCTACCCAGACTATACAGTGTCACTGTAGTGAAAAAGACTACTGCAGTAGATGTGGAGACTGAAATAACTGGGGGGTGAGCATACGTGACATGCATGTATATCAAACTGGGGGACCCATACACATCACCAGCTACACCCAACAGCACAGCTGTCAAAAGTCATACAGAAATGTCCACACAAGGCCCTCAAATGCTGAAAGCCAGCATATCTGAACCTACACACCATTGCACAGTGATAAATCAGCAGGTCAGGCAGTAGCAGTATGGCTATGGAAGTTGCAGAATCACACAAAAAGTATTGAAGTGTATGCCACAACAATCTGACTTGTGTGATGTATCTTTATCCCCAATTCCCAAACCTAGAGCACAGCACTGTGCTAAATGGAACAGACCTGTTAACCACATATCAACACAGTCCCTGCAAATGTGTACTGTGGACAGGTGTGCCCCCCCATAGAAATGCAGCAACATGTCCCTAGCTGTAAGCAGCATCCAAGTGTCACCAAGAGGTGTTGCTGAATATGAACGGAAATAAGTATCAGGAATGCTCAGTCCACCTGCTGGTGCCTTCACAGGAGTGTCTCCTGCCTTGCAGACTGGGAAATATGTCCACCAGAATGCACTGCCTTGCTACAGATAGGCCACAGCTGCCCATCTGGCCTCTGGAAAGGGCTCATGGTCCACACACCGAGTGCCTTTATATTGAGCTGCGTGGAGTCCATAACACCAACATAAATAGTCAACAAAATGCAGAGAAAGGCTATGCTGCTCAGTGTTATAAGCTAACCTCGCAAACCAGATAGATACACATATCTGGATAACAGAACAAGTAAAGGGGTGATAAAGCTTCAAATAGAAAGGTACATTTGCAACCCAACTGCAATAGTGTGATAAAGTAGAATGAGTGGAATTGTATTGTACTACTATGGAATGTCTGCAGGGTGTGAGGGTGGACTAATGGTTAAGGTGCTTGCCTTGCAAGCACAAGGTGCAGGGTTTGAGTCTCACAAGGGATAATTGGCTAGGCTAGGCTTAAAATGGCTCACAAGGACAGTTAGCTTAGTACTCTATGAACCTATGAAGTCTGAAAATGTGATCATACTATCACTAATATCTGACCTCAACCCTGACTGAGTTGCAAGGCAGACACTTGAAAAATACACTTGTATTGAAATTGGAACAGATGTAGGAGTTGTGCATTTGGAATATCTGTGAAATCTGATGCAGTGGAGAGGTAGGGAGGGTAAACATGGGAATGCACTCCAGGGTCCTAATCCCAGAAGATGGTTGACGTGTCTGCACACACAGAAACCTGGCCCACAGCAATGGGGAAAAACACATATGGCCTTCCCTTAACAACAACTGGAATCAGATATGCGGGTGCACAAGCCGAATTATATGGGGTATACATGTGACACACAGACACACACCTCCAGGTTGGTGAAACAGTTCCACACACAAGACCACCAAGTGTGCTCAACCCTATACACACTTTCCATACAAAATGGTGGGAGCTACAGGCCAACATAGTTACAAAGACCCCCACACACAAAATACATATCTGACACACTACAAATCTCAATGTGGAGTCCACCTGTAACCCTGATACTGCTTGTCCTGTCCATCCCAACCATGGACTGGTGAATAAACCATGTGAGAAGGTAAATCCACCAGAATTCTGAGCATCTGAATGTATGAAAAAGGTGCTTGACTGTTTCCATAGCCTTGGCAGGCAATTTTCTGTAGCCACACATCACAACAGTCTGGAATGGCTAAGAATGCCTATCATTACTCCAACAATGCTACTGCATCATCCAGTCTGTAATCCTCTGGTATTCCACTGTGATGATCTGAGGCAGCATGTCTGGAGGTA
Source organism: Protopterus annectens (assembly GCF_019279795.1). NCBI lineage: Eukaryota > Metazoa > Chordata > Ceratodontiformes > Protopteridae > Protopterus > Protopterus annectens. The sequence goes on along the minus strand of NC_056733.1, from coordinate 858,921,874 downwards.
CTGAAACAAGGAATCACAGTGTCAGATATCAACTATACCAGGTAAAATGCATGCACAAACAAACCCTGCACCCCTACCACCTGACACAGTAATAAGATAAATAGTCACAATTGCCCTGTGTATGTGCTGAAATGCACTCCTCCAAATAGGCAGTCATGTGTAGCTGAAGCACAAAGACTGGCCTGAAGTAGAACAACCCCTAGAATAGAGTCCCACATGTACCTGTGAAGGTGAAACTGGGCATACTCATACACTTAGCGAACTGCCATCAAGATATTGGAAATAACAACCTTTCACAACCCAGTAAACTTCTCATTGCCTTCTTTATCTGTCCTGCAGATGTCAGTCACCTTACAAGTAACTTTTGTCAACCCTAACCCATATAAGCTCTGTGGCGCTTGCAATAACAGTATAACACTCTGGTAAAAATAACAAGTTAGGTAGAAGTTCTATCCCTTGCCCTGACATGCAAGGTGTGTGTGTGTGTGTGTGTGTGTGTGTGTGTGTGTGTGTGTGTGTGTGTGTGTGTGTGTGTGTGTAACTAGAAATATGGATTGCTGTATATAAAAGACTTTTTGCCCAATCGCACCACGTAAGTGTCTTATAGACCATATGTCATCAGTCCGGCAGATGTCAGTCACCTTAAAAGGATCCTGTGTCAGCATGAAGCCATGTAAGCCCAGTGGTGTGTGAGGTAAATATGCACTACTTTAGTGCAGAATACTATAAAAATAGAAGTTTGAATCCCAGCTCTGCCAAAAGAGTTGAATAAAACCTTTTATGGAATCTCACTCCCCCTTGTGCACTCATTGCAATTATGTGCAAGGACTGCTCATCTTCCTCACCTTAGAAGGACCTTGGAATAACAATAATCATGTAATTCATGGTGCATGTGATAAATGTAAAGCACTGTAGTGGTAATCAATAGCTAGGTAGGGGTAGAGTATATATGCATGTTTGTATAGCTCACATATGTGTATATATGTATATGTATATCTATATATATATATATATATATATATATATATATATATATATATATATATATATATATATATATATATATATATATATATATATGTAGATATATACATATTTGTATACATATTATAATGTATATGTATAAATATATATATATATATATATATATATATATATATATATATATAAATATATATATATATATGTGTGTGTGTGTGTGTGTGTATATCTATGTATATATACACACATATATATTTATGTATAGCTACATAGATATGATGTTTACACCTTTCCTGTTTATCAGTCATCATACACATCCATATTTGTATATTTGTTTATGAAACACATGGCTAGTTCCATAGTGTCAGTTCCATTGCATTCTTTACCTATACTGAATGATATATTTAAAAAAAGGATGTGTTATCCTGGCACCAATGGAGTAGTGGTATATTACTCTGCCTATAGTGTAATAGGTCCTGGGTTTAAGACTTGGCAATGTTGGCTATTTTTTTGTTGGGCAGAACAGCAGTGTGTATTTGGGCCTCTGCCCACCAATTATGTCAGGCTTTGTCCAGATGCCATACAGTAGTAGGTTGATAGGTATACTGCTGTATCATTATTTAGTGCTGTCATTCCTGATTGGGGAAAGGCTGGATAACATGTTGAAATCCGTACATTCAAGAGGTTGGTTTGTAGAGAATGCTCTTAGATGCCCTTGTAACATATTTTATGTGGGGGACAGTAACACATGTTTTAAAATTAGGCTGTTAGAACATGTGAGACATGTTACCGATGAAAAATATGACAGTTCTAGAGCCGTACAGTTGAATAAATCTCACCATGGGGGCAGTAGTGGGTCCCACGGTATTGTTTTTGAAAAAGTTTGTTCCCCAGTTTGATGAAACATTCATAAAAGGACAATTGTTATGTACAGACTCTCAATGTATTAATATTAACTGTGATACTTTATCCCGTAGGGGGTTAAATGAGGATTGTAATTGGAGGCTGTGTATTCAATTATGTAATTAGGTGTTAATTGCTTCTTGTGATGAAGGCATGTATTTTTTGGGGGGCAGATGTGAGTGTCATGGCTGCTTTTGTATCGCACTGTGCATGCTGCCCCAGTTGTGGTTGGTCTATCAGCAGCATATGTTTGTATGGGACATGTGTATCTATATACATATATATATATATATATATATATATATATATATATATATATATATATATATATATATATATATATATATATATATATATATATATATATATATATATATATATATATATATATATATATATATATATATATATAGATATATATATATATATATATATATATATATATATATATATATATATATTTATTTGTACACCTCAGTATTTATTGGTTTTGCTTGTGTCTTTCGGCTTTTCCCAGTTAGGGGTCGCCACATGCGGAACTCCAATCCGCTAATGATTGGCAGTAGATTTTTACGTGCTGGCTTGCCAGGCCTAACGCACAACCTTCAACAAAGGAACGCCCATTCACGCATGTTGCCACACAGAAGACGCTCTAACTGAGAATCAAACGGGCAACGTCTAACTATGAGGCGACAACCCTACCGCAGCACCACCACACCTCAGTATTTATTGGTAATATATCTATATATTGTCTTACACATATATGGATCTCTCTCTCTCTCTCTCTCTCTCTCTATATATATATATATATATATATATATATATACCAATCCTTCCTAATGACCTACAATGGCTGTTTACACTGCACAGATCTGCTTAGCATTTTCATTTAAGGAATGTTTATACCTACTTAGCATAGCTCAGCCCTGGTAACCAGTGATCACATTACAGTGTAATAAAATAGCAGAGTAATGAGATCTTTTGTAAGTGTATGTAATGTCCTGTACATAACATGCTTCTATGTGCTGTCATTACAGTAGCAAGGGGTGTGACTATACTGTATAGGAGATCTGGGTATACATAGGTAGTATCACTATATGTTTGCTTTATATTTGTTTTATACATGAGTA